>NC_056727.1:1148241689-1148279189 GCF_019279795.1 Protopterus annectens
GCACAGGAAACATGTGCAAGTGCAGGGGGCATGTTTAAGTGCTCTACGGAGGCTTAAACATGCCCCCCACAGTTGCACAACCTACAATGCTTAATATTAGAGCCCACCTCTAATAGTAAGCAATTAACTCAGTGTCCGTGGATACTGAAATGTATGGTAAGCATACAAGAGTGTCCACGAACACTGAAATAAAATCAAAGTAGTAAACACACAAGCACGTAGTGGAAAGTTGAGTTCCTGTCCCTAGAACTATCACAATTAGATTCCCGTGTCCCTATTTTACATTTGTATTGCTTCATTATTGAAAGTGTAAGCGAAGTGCAGCGTGTTTGCACATCGCTGCCCTCTGCTTAGCACAGCTTACACATCAAAATCATCCAAATAGAAAATAACATGCAGAATCAATGTTAATGTCAATAGTGAAGTAGTTAGAGCATCTGCCTAACGAACAGGCATTCACGGTTTGAGTCCCATTATAGCACATATCATTTTCCATGTGGAATGTGTATATGAACATAGTTATACATCTTTTTGCTGTGTAACCTACAAAATAACATGTAAATGTGAAATGAAGTACTGCATGAAATGTTTAACTAAATGTCATTTAATCAAAGTGGTAGTGTCGTAATGAATAAGGCACTAGTAAGCAGGTGTAAGCACAAATAAGCAGTAGTAAACATATATAAGTACCAGTAAGCAAGCCTAAGTGTGTTTGTGCTGGTGTAAGCAGTGCCCACACACATTAAGCATTGTAGAAGCTAACTGAATTTAAGAAACTGTAACTGGAAGAAAGCATAGCCTACCGTCGCGCAAATACATATACACCCACTCACAACTGCTTAAAAGTGCTTTAATCACTCTGTATCCAATGGCCCTTGCTCTGCCTAGCAACAAAATAAATGGCCTCTGCAAAGGTCAAACCCAGGACCCTGCGCACCACAGACAATGTAATTTACCACTAAGCCATGGCAGATATACATAAATCTGATGTTATCACAAACACATCATGAAACAGCATAGGAAATGTATATAAATATGTAGATGTATGTGCATGTGTTTGTACAGATATATAATACACACACACACACATATATATATATATATATATATATATATATATGAAAAATTAATGTTGTAACAATAAAGCATACAAAAAGAATGAGAAGGAAATGAACAGCAACTCCAGTATTATGTAGTGCTGTCAGCTTATGTCATATCAAGCTGGGCAGGGGTGAGCAAATCACTGCCACTCAAACCACAGGCAGGATACTACCAGTGGGAGTAACACTGTCGATCTGCTAAGTCTACTTTACAAACAATTACAGAGTAGTACCTGGTGGGAATACCCAAAAATTGCTAGGTTATGTGGACTTCCAACCATTACACAAGCAAGGCCAGGTATGTTCAAGGACCAAATGGTGGAAGAACCTGATGATACATGGGTTGGGACAACATACGTGTAGGGTCCCTAATGCTGAGGAGAGGGCAATGTGTGGAGGTGTGTTATGGCTGTGATAGCAACCGGAGAATGAATGGCTTGCGTGTATGTCAAACTCGGGTGGGGTGGAGGAACCATGGGTATGAAATTATGGATCCAGGCATGTCAAGGTTGAATGGCCTCGTTCTAACTGGACTGCCTTGTGGAGATCAGCAGGTTCGTTATAAGTACATATGCATACACACATGCATACATCTATATGTAGAAGTACATTCCCTGTAACACATTCATTCCTTTTGCAGACATAAATAACATGAAAGTGCCCCTACAAACCTCGACAGTAGACAGAATAATAGGTTGTGCATAAGAGGGAAGGGATGAATTTGCAAAAATGCAGAAGTGTGTACTGTGTCTGAAGTCAGTGCTGTTCTCAAAAAATAAAATGTGAGGACTTTCTCGCTATGATATAGTGGAATCATTCCTGTGATCTGCCTGCTACGGCAATGCCAGTCACTAAACCGGTCCTATTTGTAATATAATTTTGCCGAACTCATACATTATTAGCTTTCATATGTAACGTGTGTGTTACCACATAGTCATAGTTATTAATTTATTGTAGTGTCTTGTTAACAGGAGTAATGATGTAATGAAGTATAGAGTCTAATCTTGAAATAAGGACATGTGTGCCCCAAGTGGGACAACCCAACAATTGTGAATAGTGTCCTATTGGTTACTCATTTCACCAATGTTTGTGGACTAAAAGGCTGGGATGTCTGAGGATATGTGGAGTGAGTCAACCCATGGGATGGGTCTACAGGAGTAGGGAGTAGCTAATGTGTAGTGGTGTGGATACACCGTGTATCCAACTGGAGAATGGATGACTGCTGTGTCAGTGAAGTGTTGGGGTGGGTGTTTGGGGAACTAGGATCCATGGGTATATGGGTATATATGCCAATGAAGCAGCACAGCAATAGTGTAGTGGTTAGAGCATCCACTTAATGAACAGACATTCCCGGTTCGAATCCCACTGCAGCACATACCATTTTCTATTGGTAATCCTGTATATGAACATATTTTGACATCCATCTGCTGTATAACCTGCATAATAACAATTAAAAGTGAACTGGAGTGAAGTGTCAGTGTCATAATGAATAAGGCACTAGTAATCAGGTTTAAGCATAAATAAGCAGTAGTAAGCATATATAAGCACCAGTAAGCACGTTTAAGTGCGTTTGCGTGGGGGTATGCATTGCCTTTACAGATTAAGCAAAGTAGAAGCTAACTGAGTATAAGAAACTAACTGGAGGTTAGCATTGCCTAGCTCCATGCAAACCCATGCACACCCACTCACAACTGCTTTAAAGTGTCTTAATCACTCTGTACCCAACGGCTCGTGTTCTGCCCAGCAACAAAATAAACAGCCTCTGCAAGGTTAGAACTCAGGACCCTGTACATTACAGTCACAGTAGTTAACCACTACGTCATGATAACAATACATATAAAGAAGGTATCAGCAAACTAATCCTCACCACAGGGAAATCAAATCAAACATGTGAACTGAATCTATGTACAGTGCAATGTTCTATAACCTGCCACAGACCATAAATATGTGAATTGGAGTACTGCAGTAAACATAGAGTTGAGGTGTCACTGTAATTAAGATTTGAAGTCCCCAGGACCCCATACAGTGTATGTACACATGAATCATGGATACCAGACACATATATAACCTGTAATGAATAAGACATTGTTGACAAAAGGCAAATATAATGCTAGATAACCAATAAGCAATGCTAACCGCAGCACAGCCCAACTAAGTAATTGTAAGCAATGTGTAGGGAAGCCAATACAATATGCTCACAGGTCCACCTTTTTAAGCAGTGCCAACCTGAAGTAAGCAGGTGTGCCCATAGCTTAGCCATTTTGAAACCGACCAATTACGGAAAAGTGCGGGAATCCAGCCCTACTAAAACCGAAGTGGCGGGCATACGGCTCATAACTGGTTGTAGCATCCCCCTGCAGGCAGAATGCCTGGAGTGGGAGAAGGCACTCACTTTAGAGCACAGCACTGGGGCATCCAGGAGTCCAAATTCATGGTATGGCTCCTGGTAAAGCACCATGACAGGAGACTACTGCAGGGCAGTACTAGGGCTTGCAGTACAAAACGGAGGCCTGGGACAGTCTCGCCCGTGGCCTCACTAGTGCCACAGGTATCCTCCGGACTGGTGAGCAGGTCAGGCACCACCATGCTGACCTGAAGTGGCAGAGGGGGGATGTCCTGGAACAGTGGATCCAGGAAGCAAGGCAGATGCAGAATTCCCCAGAACTGAGTAAGTACTCCTTCCACTACGTAGTTAATAATTGCCTAGCTTGTGTATACTATGGATAGGTATGACTAAATATCACTGTACTTCTCTAACAGCTGCAGATGAGTGTGCTGCGAACCAACAAGCCTATGATGCTAGGCTGCAAAGGATGCATCATGAGGCAGGTTAGTAAACAGCCTGCATGTACTGTCATAACAAATAAATGTAAGAGCCTCAGAAAGTGTTGTACCAGTATACAAAATTGTGTAATATGCTGCGAATAAAGGTGTAACCCCTGCATTGCTTCTCTTTACTCTGCAGTCATATGTTTTTGTACTGTTGCAGTTATTTATTAAATAGTACTGTTGTAGTAAGCAGTGTTACCCACACTGTGGTATGCAGATAAAATGTGAATGAAGTGCTGTATAACAATGTTGGAAGTGCAAACAGGTCAGTCATATTAGACAAAATACATTGCAAAGCCTCACAACAATTGCCTGATAGCATAGTGTACACTGTACAGCGATCTTAACTGTAATGCTTTTGTCACACACAGCAGGGCTTGGGATCCCAGAAGCGCTAGTAAGTTGTATGCATAATCATTCCACACAACTGCACACAGTTTGTTAGAATGTTCACAGAGAAAGCTGTATACATATTTACACTTAACAACTGTACAGATTTTGCTAGAATGCTCAAATAGAGAGTGGTATGCATATTCATACCCCTCAACTGTTCCAGTCTGCCCAGCATGTCCTGATAAATGGCCCACATCACCTGCATTTTGCCCTGTTCCCCTGACAAATTAGTGTGATGATCCAAGAAATGTAGGCAGCTGTTAATGACATATAACTGATAGTCATACTTGTACATAGTCAAAGAATGTACATGCAAAAATACCTGTCATCCCAGCATCTCACCCAAAGTGTATGAGAGCAGGCTCAAAACATGTTGCATTAACACCTGCATCTTGTCATGTCTGTATGTACGACACAGGTCCCGTATATACTAAACTACAAACATACCATTGTACAATATAATGCCATTGGGTAGTGTAGTAATACATGTAAGGGACAGACCACTGCAGTGACTATGAATGTTGTGAAAACTATAAGGATTTATTAATTGTTAATTGAACTCTCTCTCTCTCTCTCTCTCTCACCCCTACCATATGTGCAAAAATAACCGATTTACACAACTGATTTGGAATGTCTACACTCCTCAACTTTGTTGGGACATATGTCCTATTGGTTTATAAATATTCACATCTGTTTCTATGCATGTGCCATATTAAAATACTCCCATATTGATGGCCTGTTGCCATCAATGAAACCTGCATGTTGTTGTAATGGCCACTGTTTACCTATATATGCATGTGTTCTGCCTGCTCTGCAACTATTTTATATCTGGTGCCCTGGGTAATGGAAATACCTATGCATGCTGTTATAACTAATTGTGACTGCTGTTGACTATTACTAACCCATATCTGCCTTAAACATGCTATAACATAGCTTGTATGGGAAGGCCGGTCCCAGCGGACCAACCTGTCCCACCTCAGCTGGCCATGGCACTGGGCACCAGCACATCTGGGACCCAGCCTGGGACCTCCTTGTCCATTGGCCCTGCACCACCTTCGGGTGGAACTGCCGCAGGGGATGAGGCTCAGCGCCCCTCTGGGAGTGGGAGCAGACAGGAACCTGTCACCCGTGGTATGGTCCGGGCCGTGGTGGATAGGGAGCTCGACAGGGAGATTCGGGACCGCCTGTGCCAGCTTGAGGGCCGAGTGGCACAACTAGAGGGTGAGCCTGTCCCTCCTACACAGCCCCCAGCACAGCCACCTTCTGGGCTGTGAAGGTGCAGTGGTGACTGCCCATGGATGGACCTCAGTCCCACTGTATCCATTTGTGGGGTCATGGGCTTACGACTTTCAAACACCCCTCCCCATCCAAGGTGTCCCCCCATATGTGTCATATACCACCCATGTACGCATCTTGTTTGTCTTGTCTGTCATCCTACCCAACCTATCCTCCCTGATCATACCTACTCTCCTTCCCCAACATCCAACTGTCACCTAAACATAAAAGAAAAAAAGGGCAATCTGTTCCCACAAAAAAAGCAAGCCCCATACATAGCTGTCCATTTCACACACATGTCCACTGGACACATGTAAATGTTTCTAATTGGCATCACAACATACTATTGTTGTCCTCATCCCTCTCTCAGGGTTGTAAGTGTCCAAATGTACCACCAAATTTATTGCATATGCACAGCCATTGCTGTAGAAGAAATGGACAGCTATGGACCTTCCCTACACCCTTCCTGCACATCCCTAGCTACCTTGCCTACTTGTCTTTCCCTCTTTGTGCCCCTTTTTCACCACTTTCCTATCACCCCTTTTTCATTTCTTTTAAAGAAATTAGCACAAGGGTAAGCGGGAGTAAGCACTTTTAAGCAGCAGTGAGCGGGTTTCAGCCTGTTTACGCAGGGGTAAGCACTGCCTACACAGGTTAAGCAATCAAAAGGTTACAAAGGAACTGTAACCAAAGTAACCACTGCTTTACCATTGCGCAAACCTGCGCACACCCGCTCGCCTTAATCACTCCGTATCCAACGGCCCTTGTTCTGCCCAGCAACAAAATAAATGGCCTCTGCAAGGCTTGAAACCATGACCCTGCACAGCACAGCCAATGTGATTTACCACTAAGCCATGGCAGATATACAGACATCTGATGTTATCACAAACATATCATCCAGCACAGTCATTCAATGGTATAGGAAATGTATTTCATTATGTAGATGTATGTGTGTGTGTTTATGTCCAGATATATATACATACATAGATATAGATATATATAGATATGTCAAGAACAAGCCACATGACAACAAAGCATTACAAAAGAATAAAAAGGAAAACACCAGCAACCCCTGTATTATGTAGTGTTGTCCTATATAATATCAAGACTCTCTTAGACAGACATGTGTCATTAATACACGCAAACATTTGTACATTGCCCAAATACATTACTTTGAGCATTTTATTTACATTAACAAAACAGTTCTTGTCCAGTCATTATGTGAGAACAGTACTCTTGCAAGATGCTGTGTGCAACATCATCATCATTAAAAAGTTAAATGGAGTAACCATAGAGGGACCGGTAGTGTCATGTGTACATTGGGGTCATCCGGTAGTGTCATGTGTACACTGGGGTCGTCTGCATCACGTGTACCTGGAACCTTTAGGAGTCATGTGCATACCAGGATCGTATGCCTGAGAGAGGGGTGAGGACAACAGTAGTATGTTGTAATGCAAATTAATAAGGTTATATGTGTCCAGTGGACACGTGTGAAATGGACAGCTATGTATGGGGCAAAAGTTGTTCTGGGAACAGATTGGCCTTTTGTTTCCATTTTTGTAAAGTGAGAGTGGGATGTTGGGGAAGGACAGTAGGTATGCTCGTGGAGGATAGGTTGGGTAGGATGACAGACAAGACAGCATACAGGGGCGGTATATGACACATGTGGGGGGAAACACCTTGGACGGGGACGGGTGTTTGGCAGTCACAAGCCCATGAGCCCCCCAAACGGAAACAGTAGGATGGAAGTCCCCACCCATGGGCAGCCAGCACTGCACCTTCACAGCCCCAAAGGTGGCTGTGCTGGGGCTGTCTAGGAGAGGCAGGCTCACCCTCTAATTGTGCCACTCTGCCCTCGAGCTGGTGTAGCTGGCCTCAAAACCCCTTATTGAGCTCCCTGTGCACCACGGCCTGCACAGTACGATGGCTGACAAGTTCCTGTCTGGACCTGCTCCCAGGGGGAGCAAGCCCCATCCTCAGTGGTGGTTCCACCTGAAGGTGGTGCAGAGCCAACAGATGTGGAGGTCCAAGGCTGGGCCCCAGACATGCTGGTGCCCGGTGCCATGGCCAGCTGAAGTGGGACAGGTGGTTCTGCCGGGACCTCCAATCCCATACAGCCTATGGTGTTGCAGTTTTAACACAGATAAGGCTTAGTAATAGTCAACAGCATTCAGGATTACTTATAATAGCATGCATTGATATTAACATTAACCCAAGACACCAGATGTCATACATTTGCAGAGGGAGCACAACACATGCATACATACTGCATGACATCTGTCCAAAGCGTAGATGACTTGTGACTGCAGCTATGAACAGTGGCCCATTATTGGCATGTCACTGTGATAACCTCAGACAGTGACTGTCATACCACTGTTTCATGTGATGTATGTCCAATCAGGGATGTGATGTCAGTAACTCACATCACTGTCACCGTGTACTGACTGCAATCCTCACACTATGCTTCTGCAGTTCACAGATGTGTGTTCTGTGAGTAACACAAGAAACAAATGGTTCCGCACACTGACCAGTCCACAGATAACCCTACAGATGGGGGTTTCCTCACAAACAGAGCACTGTGTTGTCAGTTATTAAAACATGCAGACTAGCCATTACCAGACACAACCTGTTAAACCGGCAGTAGTCTGACTGAAGCATAGCTACACTTACATGCTGTAGTTATGTCTGGCACATCACCCTCCTGTCTTTAGGCTATTTTCCACAGTGTATGTTGTTTGAGGGATATCCAGATTTCATCTGTGATGCTGTTTACGAAACACCAGATCCAGGTTCCACTCACAGCAACTGTCCTGGGCAAGCACCAACATGATGTTCCTAGATATTGTACTGTGTTTCCATGCAATTGGCTATGGGAATGTCACCACAACTGTTCCACATGCAATCAGCTAGAGGAGGACTGCAAGAGATGCAGAGACCATCACCTGATCATGACCATCACTTACAAAACACAAGCTGCTGCTGAGCAGGTGTACATCTCCACATCCACCAGAGAGTGTGTGTGGGAGGGACAGACAGAGGCAAAGTACATCAGAGAAGGGCTGGGAGTCTAAACGCTAAGCATCTTCTGTCACACACCTACCAGTACAGGGGATCAAACCCCTGACTGACTAGCCATTACTATTACAACTGCATGCAGTTACTCCATGTGCCACATAGCTGACATGTTGGTGTGCTGTAAGAACATATATGTGTGCTGGTGAGCGACATCTGCAACAGGAGACATACATTAGGTGTAGCACACATGGCTGTCCACATGAACAGATGTCACTGTCAACACAGCCACACTCTCTAAGGGACTCAGACACATTGGCACACTTTGGCAGGCTCACAAATACACTTCCTAACTACTTAGTTTGCCACACTACAGTAATGCACAGGTATTACATGCACCACAGGGGTTATCCTAAGGTTCTATGGGCTAGGGCATGTGAACGTGTCTGACATCAGTCAGTATGCCAATGGGAGTTATACTGGGTGTGACTGTGGTTGGGAACATTGTACCCCACAGGCAGACACAAGGTGCCAGTACTGACATGCATGTGTGCATTGCTTCATGGGTGTGTAGGGGTTGGCTGTGCAAGATGGCTGTACAAGGCTGGGTGAGGGGTAATCCTTGGCATCAGGCCACCTGACAATGGTCTGCAGTGTGGTTCAGGGGTGTAGTGTCTGCAATGTCCCACACAGATGGGTATTGTATTAACCGTTCTGTCATCCTGGTTACTATTGTGTGTGGCCATTGCTTTGCATTGCATGCCATGTCTGCCATGTCTGTGCCTGATAGTCCTTGCCATGCACATTGCCTGGGATGTGCACGTCCCACATTAATGTACAGTAACATTTTTAAGTGTACCTGGTTTGCCTGGCACATGTAATGTACACAGACTGTTATCATCAGATGTGCCAATCCTGGCCTGGTGTGGCAGGACCTGCTAATAGACAGCAGGTTGACACTGCACCTGCATTGATAGCATGATACAGGTATTCCCTGGTGTCAGTGGCATCTGTCCATACAGGGCATGTGTGTAAGGCATTGTATGTCATTTGAGGATCACATTTGATGGCACTACATATCTTGCATGCATCCAGTGGGGAACATAGTGAAGGTGCATTGTCCACAATTATGTGCCTATTGTACTGGTGGACAGGGTGCCATGCCCTCTGCAGCCCACTGCAATCACACCATGCTTACTATCTGTCAACAATGTGCAGAGTACTAGCAACATAGCGGGATTTTTCTAGGCAAGTGTGTTTGTGTATGACACATGGATTCAGACCATATTTGTTCACCAGGCCTTTTGCCAGATGTAGGGGTATGGCTTCCCAACCCAGTCTCTTGGCTGACTGAAATCTGTAATCCTCATGAGGTGGACATTGTGACATATAATATGGCCATCATATAGGAAAACTAAAAAACCCGCTCTTCAACATGTCCAGTGGTTAGACACTCACAGCCACCTCGACACAGGATATGACTGACAAACACACACATGTGCCATATCTCAGAATAGAACTCCTACCTAATTAGTCTATCACACTACAGCATTATGCAGTTATAGCATGCACTACGGAGATTACTGGGCTACCCCATCCCCAAAGGTGTATTTCACAAGGAATGACATCAGCAAGTTTACCAAAGTAGGGCATTTCAAATTTCCTGCGAGTAGCCTAAAATGCATTGCTGACAAAACAGAGAGTGAAACACACACAAAACATCCACAGCTGACATGTGTGGGTATAGAACCCATGACCAAGATCTATATCACACTACTGCATGGAGATGTTATAGGACACACCACGGAGATTACTAGTGAACTCATTCCCCAAATGTGTATTTGACAAGGAATGACATCAGCAGGATTACCAAAATAGGGCATTGTAAATGTCCTGCGAGTGAGTAGGCTATAATGCATTGCTCCCTACACAGACAATGAAACATACACATAACTGCCATGGTTGTGGATGGAATCCTACCACAGTTGTAAATCACACTCCAGCAGTAAACGGTTACCTGACACACTACAGAGATTACTGGGTTACAGCATTCCCAGAGGTGTATTTCTAGGTGGGTGACATCAGCAGCCTTGCCAAAGTTGAGTATATGAATTGTAAGGAGTGTGAGTACTCTAAAAAGCATTGCTCCCTTCTCAGGCAGACACACGTTTGGCAAGGCTGGGATTAGGACACCTACCAAACTACAGCATTACACAGTTACAGGATGCTCAACAGAGATTACTGGGTTACAGTATTCCCAGAGGTGTATTTCTAGGTGGGTGACATCAGTAGCCTTGCCAAAGCTGAGTATATGAATTGTAAGGAGTGTGAGTACTCTGTGTGTGGTGCAGTGTACTACCCACATATTGGCTGTTGCCTAGCCATGTGTGTGTGTATGACACATGGGTTGAGTGTGTGTTCTGGGTAATAGTCGGGTTGCTAACTGTGATTGGCTGGCCTTGATGTCACATGTATGGGTATGGCTTTGCACCCCAGCCTCACAGCTAATGTACATCTGTTATCCCTGTATGGTTGACATTGTGATATAGAGTACAGCCAACATAAAATATATGCAAACCCCCCTCCACATTGCCCACACTTCCAACCACCACTATAGAGAATACAAGTCATACACACTCACACACCTATCATATCTGGTATTTGAACCCCTACCTAATTTATTACACTACAGCAGTACACAGTTATAGTATGCGCCACAGACATTACTGAAGTACTTCTTCCCCAAAGGTGTATGTCGCAATGAATGACATCAGCAGGATTACCAAAAAGGGCATTTCAAGTGTACTGTGAGTTTTCCATGTCCTTTAACTGTGTGTACCCACTGCTTACAGTTGCGAAAACACATTTACACCTGCTTACAACTGCCCTATTCAGTCCTAAATTACATTATTAACAACCCTTGCAGGTCTTGAACCCTGGACCATGCATACCATAGTCACTGGACTTACCATTAATCTATCTGGGTTGTACACATGTTTCATGGTTTTTAGAATACACATTTTACTACAGGTATTCCACAGTACTGAAAACAAATGGGACAGTCACTTTGTGTAAATATGTACAGTACCCTTGAATGTACTGTACTCTGTGAAACAACATAGACAAGTCTACATATGTACAACTGTTATAAATGAATAATAAATACATATATGCACTTATAGGATGTGTACACACACATACACACACACACACACACACACACACACACACACACACACCCACACACACACACACACACACACACACATATATACATTAAGACTTGTTTAATTTTTTTACTTCTACTCTAATGAAACGTTACATTATTCACAATTTATTTTTTTTCATGTCTTTTTTGTAATGTAAAACTAATCTTTTTTATAATATTTTGAATGTATTAATTTACTTATGTTGGAGCTTTTCTCCTCGGGCCTCTACTGAAAAGGGATATGTATCCAGCTAGACTAGCCCGGTCAACAAATGTAAATAAATAAAAATAAAAATAAATAAAAATATATGCATGTACGCAGACACAGCTATAGCCATATATATAAACATGTCTGAACAACCTTTGTGACACAGAATGGTTCCAAAGGAATTGACGTGTACACAAAACAGAGGCAACTCTTGTATTATAACATTTAAATCTTAATCAGTTCACCAGAGAAGGGATGGTTGTTGTGTATGTGGAGTTTGGGGTGGGGAATGATGGCTAAGGAAATATACCCCGGGGATTGTGGAGTTTGGGTGGGGGAATGATGGGTATGGAAATACACTCCAGGGACCACTTCTGTGTCACTGCTCGACAGTGGCACAGGAATATAACATACCCAACAGTAATCATTCTTGACTGTCTATTCTTTTCTATTCCTAGCTATGTAATAATTTGTAGACTCCACTCACCACAGATGACTACCATGGTGTGCAGCATGTTAAAAGACATTACACATGTGTATGCCTGGCTACAGGGTAATCACACACACACACACACACACACACACACACACACACACACACACACACACACACACACACACACACACAAAGGCACACACACACACACACACACACACACACACACACACACACACACACACACACACACACACACACACACACACACACACACTTGCCAGTATTGTGCTTACAAGTCTCGTCTATGTAAAGGTAACTAGTAGAGCGGTATGCAGTTGGGGTATGTGTCACACAACCCATACAATTACACTTAATCTGATTCTGCTTCTGAGCTGGGTGACATCACAGGACTGATTACTTGCAGTGGGGAGTGGGGAAAAGGGTGGTTTAGCAGATGACAAGGATAAAAGCCAGTGAAAAGGTGGTTTCTCTTTGGAAACCATTAAAACCCACTGTCATGACAGGATGCAGACACAAATGTACACACACACACACACACAGTTGCCAGTGGTGGGATCAAAACTCCTGCCTATCTACAGAAAACTATTACAATACTACGCAGTTACAAGACGTGCCACAGAAATTACACATTTCAAGGCAGTCAGAATGCCCTTCTAAGATTGAAGACAGGGATACTGACAGTTAAGATGTACATAGCTGTAAACCTGTGTGTTTAAAGAAGGAGTCCATTACAACCTGTATGCACAAACAAGACACATCATCTGCAGGTAAGACATAGGTAGGCCTGAGAGGTATAGTTGTAGCACAACAAGCCCTGAACTGGAGTATGCCCATCTTTCGAATGGCCAACTACTATCACTATACAGGGTTACAGTGGTCATGCTCATACACATAGAATCACAGGACTTGTTTGGATGCATTGTCTCCAATTACACAAGGTGACAGTGGGCATGCTCATACACTTAGTAGCACAGGGCCGTTTGGGATGCACTATGACTACAACTACACAAGGTTATACTGGGCATACTCATACACTTAGAAACAAAGGGTTTGTTTGGATGCACTGACTCAAATTACACAAGGTGGCAATGGGTATGCTCATACACTTAGTAGCACATGGCTGTTTGGGATGCACTCTGATTCTAACCACAGAAGACCACAGTGGGCATGCTCATACACCTAGACATACAGAACATGTTGTAATGGACTCCTATTGTAAACACATAGGTTTACAGCTATGTACATCTTAACTGTCAGTATATATGCACATCATACAGGTTTACTAACAGATACCTGTATGTGGCCCATAAATTATACATCTGCGTCTGTGCTGTGTGATACACATGCATACATGTACATGAAGTACTGCCATATATATGTGAAGTATACACAATCATGCATGTGTGGAAGTGACAGACAATTGGTTAACTGGGTCACACAGGTGGATGCAAAGTACAGCATGTGCCACACACACATTGCTGCCCTGAAAGGCATACATTGATATCAGGTTGTGGACAGCGGCATTATACTTGGAAAAGTGGCATGTGCACGCATAATATGTGAGCCCCATTGTCTAATGGTACTGAGGTGCAGGTGTCAAGATGACCTCTCCCGGCTGTTAGTAGTTGATATTATTAGGACCACTCCACTAAGTATATCTGACATTGGTCATCTACACATCTGCTGCAGTCCGTCACCTTAGATGTAGCATTTGATACCAAGCACAAAACTGCCACTCGCAGTGATGTCATGGCACGAGTGGCAACTGCTTGACCAAAACAATGTGCCAATGTCCTGCTGTAACTATGAGGTTGTCCAGTGTCTGTCATTCCGAGATGACATGACTGAAAGAAGACATGCCTTTGTCAGAGATCACATGCATCCATGATTCAAGTGAGTGTGGATAATACCTAGGTCGCATTTACCCATATAGTGCCATTCCAAGGCAAATGTCCTAAACACAGAGGTAACACCCTGACACCTACAAGACAACTGCATTGGATGCTTATGCTAACCAGTGCTAGATGTGTGGCTTTTGTAATCCATTTGTTCAATGCAGAACCTACAATGGGGAATACTGCCATCTGTGCAGTGAGGAACACCTGGCTGAAGGCTCTGTAGTGCACAATATCACTGCCACCATATAACTCAGATCCAGACATGTGGGCCATAACAGTAGTATGGACCACTCCAGGTGGTGGTGCCCACATATTCATAAAAGCTACTCACAAGTAAAGACCACTACCCCAACATAATTCATCACAGATGAGTCAGGTACAGGTGACAGTGGTAAAATCTGCATTCTAGGTTGTATCCTCATATACATCCACCACCATGTCCTCAGACTACCAACACACATCCATAAATATGGTATGAAATATTATGGTACAACACCAAATAATCTTCAACTGGTGGACTGTACCTTGCCCTACATCAACTGTGCAAAGTACCCAAGTACTGACACAGCTGCATAATGTGTTATGCAATGCAATAATACCACTGTTTTTAACCAGGTCAGTTGTACACATACCAGGGTCCATCGTATGTTGTCAGCAGTAACACAGTTGACTGTTGCTGTACACCAGTAAACAACACCCTCATGGTTGGATATGACCTAGGTGTACCTGCCCTGGATATGTACGTCCCACACTCATACAACATGGGTTCACAGGTTTATAGGTTCATAGGTTGGTACTAGGCTATCGGCCCTAGGGCCTATACAAGCCTAGCCATAACAATTCCCTAGCTATTTCTACCCACACTATTTACTTCCCTGGACCCCTGTCTAGCAGAGCGGCTGACGTGATCCCTGGGGTGAATTTCCTTTCTCCCATCCCGTCATCAAGGTTCCTTTTGAAGAGGGTCAAAGAGGTGCTCTGCTTGACACGTATGGGCAGTCTATTCCAGAGTCTGGGGAGTCTCTGGGTCAGGAACCTATCCCTCCAGCATATATTGTTTATTGTGATGACAAGATTTAGATCCCTGGAGCATGTGGCTCTGAGGGATTGGGATTTCTTTACGTGTAGCATGTCCAACAGCTCTGGGTTTGACATGGCCTTGTATGTTAAGCAGAGATCGCCTCGGAGTAGATGATATGTGACAGAGTATAGCTGGAGTTTTTTAAGGCGGTCAGCATAAGGCATCTGCTTTAGGCCTGTGATTCTTTTAGTGAGGTATTTCTGTGGCCTTTCCAGTTGTTGCAGATGTCTTGTGAGGTACATACCTAATGGGGCATTGTATTCTATAATGGGTCTAATGAGGGATGAGTACAGTGGGACAATGACCTCCTTTTTTTCTGGATGAAAAGCCCTTAGTGATGAGGTGTGCCACATAGAAGGATTTCCTGACTGTTGTGGCAATGTGGTTATTGAAGGTGAGACCACTGTCCACCTGTGTCCCTAAGTCTCTTATCACACTTTCGGTGTTTAGTGTACTGCCACCAATGTGGTAATTCATGGGTACATGTTTTTCCCAAAGGGGATAACTATACATTTCTTGGCATTGAGCTTCAGCCCATGGCTCTGGCACCAAGCATCTGTTTCTGTAAGGCCCTTTTGTAGAGTATCAACATCATTTGGGGATTCAATAATGGCGCCCAGTTTGCAGTCATCTGCAAACTTTGTTAGCCAGAGTCCCTTAGTGTTGGCCTGTACTTCAGAGAAGTAGATAGGTTCATACTAGGTTCATACTAGGCTATCTGCCCTGAGGCAATTATAAGCCTAGCCTGATTCTGTATGGCTTACGCCACCCCTGGATTTGAGTATACTGTGCCCTTTTTAAGGTTTAGTTTACTGTGCCTCTGTCTAATAGTGACACAGGAGTAATCCCTGGGACAAACCTATGATTCCCCCATCCACCTATCGAGATTCTTCTTGAAGAGATTCAGTGAGGTGCTCTGCCTCACATGAACTGGAATTCTATTCCATAACGAAGGGAGCCCCTGGGTTATGAACCTGTCCCTCCAGCAAGTTCTATTTATTTCTGTGCTGAGGTTCAAGTCCCTCAAGCGTGTGGCTCTAAGGGATTTAGATTTACTGAGGTGGAGCATGTCCATTAATTCTGGATTTGACATAGATTTGTATGTCAGGCATAGATCGCCTCGAAGTAGGCGGTATGCAACTGAGTAGAGCTGGAGTTTTTTTTAACCGAGCAGCATATGGCATCTGTTTGAGACCCTTGATCCTCTTGGTGAGATACTTTTGGGGTCTTTCTAATTGCTGCAGGTGTCGGGTAAGGTACATCCCAAAAGGGGCATTGTATTCTATGATGGGCCTGATGAGGGATGAATAAAGGAACACGATTACCTCTCTTGATCTAGATGTGAAACCCTTCGTGATGAGGTGGGCTATGTAGAAGGTCTTTCTAACCACTTTGGCAATGTGGTTTTCAAAGAAGAGATTGCTATCAACTTGGGTCCCCAGGTCCCTAATAACTTTCTCTGTACTTAATGGGTTTCCGCCTATGTGGTAATTTGTGGGCACATTGTTTTTGCCAAAGGGTATGACTATACATTTTTTGGCATTTAGCTTTAAACCATGGTGCTGGCACCAGTTATCTGTCTCTGTGAGACCTTTTTGAAGGATGTTTGTGTCAGCTGGAGAGTTGATTATGGCACCCAGGTTGCAGTCGTCTGCGAACTTGGTGAGCCATAGTCCTCCCAAGTTTGCCTGTACCTCGGAAAAGTATATACCGAACAAGAGTGGTCCCAGGACAGAACCCTGTGGGACGCCACTTGTGACTGGTTTCGAGTCTGACATGGCTCCAGCAACTCTCACTCTGTGGGTTCTGTCTTTGAGCCAGTTTGCGACCCATCTTGTGACATAGGGGTTTATATTTAAGCTGGATAGCTTATCTATGATGCCCGAGTGGGGTATTGTGTCAAATGCCTTTGCAAGGTCCAGATAGGCTGTGTGGACTACCTTCCCTTCATCTATGGGTTTGGTGACTGTTTTGAAGAAGTCAACCAGGTTCAAAAGGCAGGATCTGCCCTTGACAAAGCCGAACTGGGTAGGATCTAGTGTCTGTAGGTCCCCAATGTCTTTGTTTATGAGCTCCATGATGATCCTCTCCATAGCCTTGCAGACTAAGCTAGTCAGGCTTATGGAGCGATAGTTTCCAGGGTCCGTAGAGGCTTCACCTTTGTGGAGTGGGACCACTGTTGCTGTACACCATTCTGTGGGCACATATCCTGTAGTGAGGCTGAGATTGTATAGCTGTTTTATTTGAGGGATTAGTTCCTCTTGGAGTTCATGTAGGACGCAACCTGGGACACCATCTGGTCCCATGGAAGCAGTGTTTTTTGCTTTGGAGAGGGCAGCCTTCACCTGAGCATCAGAGATGTTTGGGAGGCAGCCCTCTGCTGGGATAGATACTTGCTCTTTTGGGGGGGAGGGGGTGGAGAAGTTTGCACTGAACCTGTCTGCCAGGATATTGGCGATGTCTGTGGGTTCAGTGTATTTTTGTCGTTTAGAATCAACTCAGAACAAGGCTGGGAGTTGCATCCCAGGTTTCTAACATAACTGAAAAAGCCTTATGATTGTCTTTGGTGTCCTGTGCAATTTTTCTCTCGAAGCTGGCCTTGGAGGATTTTATGAGGGATCGTAATTTTTTGCTAGTACTGATCAGAGATGCCTTCCCTATTAGGGATTTTGCTCTATCATGTAGTAGCTTCCTCCTTCTGTTGTACAGTTTATTTATGGCTGGGGTCCACCAGACTGGACGCCTGCCTTTGGATGATTGGGTCTTGGTTTTGTTTGGGATAGCATGATCCATGCATTCCTGGAGATGTCCGTAGAATGCGTTTATATAGGATTCTGCAGTTTGGGCCGTAGTTTCCACTGGCCCTGGGGCCTTGAAGGATTCCACTTCAGTTTTGAGAAGTGAGAAGTTCGCTTTTGAGAAGTTTTTCACTTTGGTTTTCTGGGCTGGGGGTGGGGTCGGGATGTGGACATCCAGTGAAATTAATTTATGGTCTGATCTTACCAATGAGGGATATACTTCTGGTGTAAAGCATAGAGTCCCCATGTTGGTAATGATCAGGTCTAGTCTGTTGTCCCCTCTTGTGGGAGAGGTGACTAGTTGTTTCATAGCATTTGAGTTTATAATTTCCAGGAACCTTTGGGCTAAGGTGCTGGGGCTTGAGTAGTGCTATCAGTCAATGTTTGGGTAGTTGAAGTCACCCAATATAATGGTGTTTGGAGTGATCTTCATGTTCTCCAATGTTTTCAGGAAAGCCGAGTGGGATTCCTGACTTTGAGAGGGTGGTCTGTAGGATGCTATAAACTGAAAAGCAGTCTTGCCCACTGTTAGTTGCACATGGATGGTCTCCGATACTTCGTGCAATGCCACTAACCTGGAGGTGTGGATATCCTTGATAAATATGGAAAGTCCCCCTCCTTTTGTGGTTCGGGTTTTGAGGCCGAAAAGCATGATATGAGGTATAGCCTGGTAGTGCTGGGGTGCTCTCTGGAGCCTTGAACCAGGTTTCTGTCACTGCACAGATATCGATGTTCTCCATACTGAGGAGAGCTTCGAGTGCGTGCATCTTGAGGTTAAGACTTCTGGTGTTTAGCAGCATTACCCTTAGTTTCTTGTTCCTTGTGCTGTCTATGGGGGTGGGTTTGACTTTTGAGCCTTGCCTAAAAAAGGCACTATGGGGGTGGCAAGAGCCTTTCCCAATATCTGAAAGTCCAGTGGTGACAGGTGCAAACCGTCCCTAGCGAAGCAACGTGGCTTGTCGTGCATGTCATCCCAGGCTAACAGACACTGGATCCCCTTTGAATGACACCAAAATTTTAGCCAATTGTTAAAATCGATCATTTTGTCTTTGTACTGTGGCATCATTCTAGGTGAGGGTAAGATGCTGCTCAAGGTCAGGGTCATACCAGCCTGGGCTACATGATCAGAGAGCTCCTCTATGTCTCTTTTCATGTAGTCCAGGGAGGTATGTCTCAGGTCATTCACACCAGCATGTACAATGCCAAACAAGAGAGGTCCCAGGACTGAACCCTGAGGTACTCCACTTGTCACTTGTCTGGAGCTGGATTTGGAGTCAGCTTCTTTTACAGTGGGGTTCTGTCAGTAAGCCAGTTGGCAACCCATCGAGTGACATAGGGATTAATGCCCAGCTTACTAAGTTTATCTATGATTCCAGAGTGGGGGATGGTGTCAAAAGCCTTGGCGAGGTACAGGTAGGCTGTGTGGACTGCCTTACCCTCATCCACGGCTCTGAAGACTGATTTGAAGAAGTCAATCAGGTTCAGGAGACAAGATTGGCCCTTCACAAACCCAAACTGGGTGGAGTCCAGTGTTGTAAGGTTGCCAATGTCTTTGTTTATAAGTTCCATGATAATATGTTCCATGGCCTTGCAGGTCAGGCTCGTCAGACTGATGGGGCGGTAGTTCCTGGGATCCAAGGTGGATCCCCCCTTGTGGAGTGGGATAACTGTAGCTGTGCGCCACAGTGGGCATGAAGCTGAGGTGAGGGTATGATTAAACATGACACTTCGGTGAGGTGCCAGCTCATTTTGTAGTTCATGTAGTACACAGCCCGGGATGTCATCTGGTCCCATGGATGCTGTATTCTTAGCTTTGGAGAGTGCGGTTTTTACCTGTGTGGCCGTTATTACCGGAATTTGGCAATCTTCCGGAATTGAGATGGGCCATTTAGGGGGTGAGAGGGAGGTGAATTTGGCACTGAATCAATCTGCCAGGATATTGGCAATATCCTTGGGATCAGTATATTTAATGCCATTCTGTTGTAGCTCAGAGCAGATCTGAGCATTGCCATTTAGATTCTTGACATAGTTATAGAATGCCTTGCTGTTGTCTTTGGAATCTTTGGCAATTTTATTTTCATAACTAGCTTTGGAGGATTTTATGGGGGATCTCAGCTTCTTACTGAGGCTGGTAAGGGAGTTTTTTGCATCCTGGGATTTTCCTCTTTTCTGCAACAGTTTCTTCCTTTTGTTGTAAAGTTTGTTTATGGCATGGGACCACCAGACTGGCTTCCTTTTTTTGGAGGAGAGCATCTTGGTTCTATTTGGGATGGCACAATTCATGCATGAGTGGATGTGCTCGTACACTGCCTTAGTGTAGGATTCAGCAGTCAAACTTTCAGTTCCCGTCTGCATGGGTGTCATGCAGTTTGTAACTTCTGACTTGAGTAGCATGAAGTTGGCTTTGGAGAAGTTTTTTATGGAGGTTTCCTTACTGGGGGGGGGTGGGGGTGGGACGTGGATGTTAAGGGTGATTAGCTTACGGTTTGACCTGACCAATGAGGGGGTGACTATAGGTGTGGAGCATCGATTTCCCATGTTGGTAATGACCAAGTCTAGGACAATGGAGCCCCTGGTGGGACTATGGATTAGTTGATCCAGGGCATTGGAATTTATGAATTCCAAGAACTGTTGGGCAAAGGTGTTGGTACATGAGTAGTTTTCCCATTTAATGGCAGGGTAGTTGAAATCACCCAGTACTAGGGTGTTTGGTGTTATATTAATATTTTCCAGTATGTTTAGAAAGGTGTAGTGAGAATTTGGGGGCATGGTGGGGGATCTGTATCAAGCTACAATTTGGATTGCAGTCTTACCTAGTGTTAGTTTCACCTGGAGAATTTCAGATGCATTGTGTTGGGCAACTAACCTGGTGTTGTGAATATTCTTGGTGAATATGGACACTCCTCCACCTTTAGTGTTTAGATCCTGGTTTGGTGGCCGAGAAGTGTGGTCAGAGTTGTAGCCTGGTATTGCAGGGGTACTCTCTGGAGCCTTGAACCAGGTCTCAGTTACTGCACAGATATCGCTGTTCTTCATTTTTAGGAGTGCCTCGAGAGAGTGCATTTTGAGGTTTAGACTTCTAGCATTGAGTAGCATTACCTTCAGATTTTGCATGCTTGTACCAGTTACGGTGGTGGTTTTGTCCTCTGAACTTTGCCTAAAAAAGGCACTATAGGGGGTGGCAAGAGCCTTTGCCAGTAATCTGAATCCCAAGGATGGGAATACATGAAAAGACCATAGCTGCTGTTGTCCTTAGTACATACGGGTGGCTACATTCATTACACACATGCACATGGAAGATAGGTCCATGGCTGCTGAATGCTAACAGTACATAAGGTTTGATATATATGTTGACAGAGGTATTATTCCCTCTCTACTGGTCACCCATGACACCTATCATATCAAACAACAATCCATGTGGCATGTATGTCATTAGACATGTCCACCAGATGCAATGCCTACAAACATACCCAAATAACAGGATTGTAGGACCTACACACATGGCCTGTATTGACAGACTCACGGAAATACAGCTATACTCTGTATGATCCTGAGTAGTTACAGGTGATATGTCAATGACATGTACAGCCATGTGTGACCCACAGCTCCTACATATACCCCATTTCAACAATTGCAAGCCATGCATGCTGTGTGCTGTCTGAATATTAACCTTATTACCACAATAGCCAGAACATGCTGGGGTGAGATGTTTATAAGCCAAAGACCTTGCACATGCTTGAACAAGTGTAATGCCTAGCTCAAACAGAGCACATTGTTGGCACTCTTCCAGTAATCATGAGGTGTGTGTGGCAAATATGATGTGTGTGTGGCAAATATGATGTGCTCACTGTTGACCATTACAGTGTCCTGGCTTCACAGTGGAACTGTCAACTAACAGTTTGTGGGATCATGACATGGAATATTGCTGTGTGTGCGTCTTGCTGATATGTGCTGTTGGCATAAATGTACACTTTGCTACTCAGTGAAGGTGGTTGTGTGTCCTACCAGTACATGGATATAACATCCATTATGGTGTAATGCTCAGCTAGGTTTCACACATGGTGTGGGGAAGGTGTGGAATGACCTGCTAGTCCACTTATTGATGGAGACTGCATATGTGTACATGTATTGATGTGTTTTGATTCCATGCGTGTGCAGTGTCTGATGTTTGAAGGTGACTGTTGTTTTAGTACATCATGCAGTCGCAATGCAGCCTCAACATTGCCAAGTGTATATGGTGATATGCTCAAAGTACAGTAAGCTGCACTTTAGTTATGGACAGATGTTTGGAAATAACTACTAATTGGTGGGGCTACTTTGCAGATGAACGATTACTGAGGACAGCTCACAGGTGTGTTACAACCATTCCTACAATAACCTGTGTAACTGCTAAGCTACGGTTTCGTTAATTGAAGGGGGAGACACACAATGTAGAATGCAGTAAGGGTGACACTGAAGGCAAACCTCTTGACACCTGTAAGAGTAACACCTCCCCTGTGCATATATTGTGCATATATCAGCACAGTTGGCAAAGAAAGAGTCAGTATGCTTCATAGCATGTGCAATAGTGCTGTAACTCTATAATACCTATCATGAGATAGGCAGATGTTTGATCACAGTACGGGCATGTGTGGGTGTGTGTGTGTGTCCATATATGTCACGTATGGTGGGGAATACATCCCAAATGTTTTTTACTCTCCTGTACACTGTTGTAGACATCTGTACAGAGTGAAGTGTAGAAAGCAAAACATAGGCAGGGGTTTGAATCTCACACATGTCAAGTGTCTGTATGTGTTTGACATAGGTGTATATCTTTGTGAATGTCACAGTGTGTGTATGTATGGCTGTCTGGTCCCTGGAGTGAGGCTGTATTTTACCATAGTGAAATGATAAGACCCCCTTCCCCATCCACTCAATGCAATCTAGTATCCCTGTTAATGTCATCAATCTTAGAGCAGCATTCTAACCGCCTGTAAACATGTAAGCCCTGGGGTAAGGCTTGTTGTTCCATAGCCTAATGATGAACCTCCCCTCCCACATACACTCACTGCAATCTAGTATCCCTGTTGATGTCCTCGATCTTAGACCATTCTGACTACCTGTACATGTGTAATCTCTGTGGAGCATCTTGTAATTGCATGGTACTATAATGATGATGTGCACATAGGCAGGGGTTCTCATCCCAACACTGGCAACTGTGTGTGTCAGATTGTGTGTTACTGTGTCTGTGAATCCCTGAGTGTGTGGGTGTGTTACTGTGTCTGTGAATCCCTGAGTGTGTGGGTGTGTATGTGTGTTTGCATCCTGTCATGAAAGCAGGTATTACTGCTTCCCAATGAGAAACCACATTTTCCACTGGACTTTACCCTTGTCATCTGCTAAACCACTCTTTTACCTCCGCCCACTCCAGCTAACTATACCTGTGATGTCACCCACTATGGATGTGATGGCTCTGGCCACAGTAGCTTACTACACAGCTATCATGCTCTTGGATCATTAGATCAGTAAACATGTTTGAAACTTGAGAGATTATAACTGTGATGTGGAAGCTACAAAATGCATGCAGGTATTGTCATACAGACCTGTGAGTAGTCTACATTTACATATGGGACACTAACTGCAAACACTGACATCCCCCGGCACATGCAATTACACCTGAAAGAAGAAGGCAGAACATCAAGGTCAACATGCATTTACTGTTGTTACGCATGATACATACTGTCAAAAGTACAAAATTCATTCTAAAACTATAGTACATGGTATGTCTGCTGCCTGTCAACACTGCTCAACAGTGGTAATCTACAACTGTTTTCCTAGTATGTTCACCCTGTGCATCAGACCATATGTGCATGTCCCTGCACCGATGGTGTTGATGACAAGGATGCGGCACAGGCATCATCATATGCACAGGGTGATAATGTTTGCCAGAGGCCTAGGCTGCACCATTGGATGACATCATGTGTGTGGGTTAGGGCCTTTTATCTCATTGGGCATGTGTGGATGTTATGCGTGTGTGTGTTGAGGTGCCCTACATTTGTTTCGTGTGTGTGGCAATGACAGTTTGTAAGGTTTAGAGTAGGTGTTTCTTATAGTCCTCAATTATTCCACATGGGTAACCACTGTGATGCATTGCAGGTCTGACCTGTATATATTAACAAGACCACTATACATTATGTGTACGTGTGTTAAATGGCCACATGGAAGATAGCATGCAATTAATATGATCTGTGCATTATCTAGCCTGATAAATAATAACAATCTCACCAGCAACAGGCTGCTCTCACTGCAAAATGCCAGCGGTACCTAAATCGGAGTGTCACAGCAGTAAGATCATTATCCACACCTGCGTGATAGCTACAGGGTGCAATGTGCATGTTAGCACATAATCCAGTACAATAGACTATACTATGGAGTATGCACATCTATGCATACATAGAGTAGCAAACTATAGTATGTGGCATGTGTACATACATACCTTGCATATGATGTTATGTTAAATATTGTACAGTAACACATGTAACTATATTAAATATAGTTGTGTTATATGTGCAGTAGTGACCTGCCAGGCAACTCCTGGCTCAGTGGTTGTGAAACACCCACCTCCACAATACCAGTTAAAGCTTGTGTATGGGGTTCTGTAGGTGTCCCCAGGTTGGCCAGTATGTGTGAGTGGGGGCTGGGTGAGTGGCCCTCCCACCTGTTGCAGCTTGTTCCCTGGCAATTGTGTTTGCATGCTGTTTCACCTGTCTAATGAGGTCAGTGCAGTGTCAGCGCACCTGCTGATAGGTGCAATTGTGGCCGCCAACATCATTTACCCTCCTGCGAAGTTCCTCCCACTGGGCATCCTGGTGCTGTGCATCCTGTGGCACATGGCTGAAGAGTTTTTTATGATTGTCAAGGAGGTATGGAATGAGGACCTCATCCTCCATGTGGGTGTATGGTGGCAGCCTGGCATGCGACATACCTGGAAGATGATGGAGATAGGTCACAGTAAGTACAGAAGTACAGCTGCACATACATGTGTATCACATTTATTATGACTACAAACATGTCTTTGCAAATCTACATGACGCTAACACCACTGACATGTTTAACTCTCACACATTTGACACTTATTGGTGATTTGATGTTATCACCATATATGTGTGTGTCAAGTGATGACATTGCTCATACTCCATGCAGATGTTGTCTTGATGTGGGCATGTCTGTTTGCCTGTACTGGTGTCTTTACCTATCAGCACATGCCTGGATGTGTTAACATAAATGCAAGAGACCTTAATGCTGTGTATATATCACATATATAGTCATACACAGCCTTAAGGGACATGACCTGTGACCCTGCAGACTTGCTCATGGAAAGTTTTACATGTATGTGTTTTGCCATAAATAGCTACATGGCACTGTACAGCAGTATAGCATCCTGCCATGTATTGCCTGTGTTGCACATGTGAAACCCATGGGACAATGGCTAGCTTGATGGTATTTGCAGGGTTGGATATCATCTAAAGCATGTATGGTCATAGTGAACTAGTAGGCTATATGCCCTGGGCCATTTATGAGCCTAGGCTGAAAGGTTACCTAGCTGTAGCCAACAGACAGGTATCTTTCAGTGGCCAGTTCAAGCAGTGCCACAGAACTGATCCACATGGTTACTGATATATCTGCCATGCGGTCATCACATAATCTCAAAAAAGGGCAATGTGCAGCTTTGCTGGACAGGGATGCATAGTCTGGCAGCAGTATGTAAAGTGTATGGGACAGGGATCTGTCAGGCATGTTATGATCCTTGTACTAAAAAGGTGGATGTCCATGAAGTATGTGTTTATTTGAAATAAGGATGTGTAAGTGTAGCATGTCCAATATCTCTGGGTTGGATATGGCTTTATTCAGGGTAGGCATCATGCTACATAGTGGAGCTAGGATTTGGGAAGGACGGTGTAGGCCATCTGAACATGGCCAATAACCCTTAAAGGAAATATATGATCTATTATGGGTCACATGAGTGTTGAGTATGGCTGAACAATGATCTCTATATTCATGGATGGCACCCTGTCATGATTAGGGGTGCCACGTACAACTACCTGACTAGTGTGGTGAAGTGACTATCAAAGAAAAGACTACTGTCCAGCTACATCCCATACACACACAGTTTCCATTATGTTGACCACTGCCTAGGTGGTAGTTCATGGGTACAGGGTTTTTAACATAGGGGATGACAATGCAATACTAATGTGGCCATACGTCACACACTACACATCTGACCCACAAAGGCCCTTCTGCATGTTGCCCACAGCACTCATTGAGTCGACTATTGCTCCTAGTTCATAGTCATTTGCAAACTTCAATAGGCAGATGCCTTCTGTGTTAGTCTTTGTGGTATAGATAACAAAGAGGGGAAGTACCAGGAATGAACCCTGTATTACTGTGGCTGGCACTGGTTTGATGTGCGTGTATTAGTCAAACACCTTCTGTAGTGTTGGTTCTGCCAGCGGTCCAGTTGCCAACCAATCCTGTGACATAGGAATATACACCTAGTTTAATAAGTGTAGCTGGAACACAGTATGGGTAATGGTGTCCTAAGACCTGGCAAGGTCAAGATATGCTGTGTGAATCAACCTTACTGTCATCTACATCTGTACTGACTACATCAAATAAGTTGATCAAGGTTCATGGCCTTACAGACCAGACTCAGCAGGGTAGTAGTACACTATTTCCCTTTATCAGTGGTGTCTCCCCCTTTGTGTGGTGTGATAACTGTTGCTGAGCACCATTCAGTGTGTGCACAGCCTGACATGAAGCTATGACTGAACATGATGTGTATGTGGAGAGCAAATTGTTCTGACATTTGTGTAAAATACACCCTGTGATGTTGACAGGTCCCATGCAGGCTGTATGTATGGCTTTAGAGAGTGCAGCTTGTACCTGCATAGTTGTTATTACAGGGACTCTGTAGTGTACATGAATATATAAATATGTGTACCTGTTGGGGGGGGAGGTGAGAGTGGGGAGAGTGGGTTTAAGTTATCCAATACCCTATCTGGATGAACAAGTGCTATTTCTGTAGGTGCAGCACTTCTCATGTCATAGTGCTGAGAAGCATGGCAGGTCTTGTTGTTGCCATTACGATTTATGGCACAGCTATAGAATGATTTGTGGTTGGCCTCATAATATGTGACTTTTTAGTTTCATGGCAGCTTTGTGTGGTTTTATATGGTGTATCTGCATCTTACTGAGGCTGACCAGGGATCACCTCCACTCAAGTGTGTTCACCCTTGCAACAGTTTCTACCTTCTGTGGTACAGTTTAAGGCAGGGTACCAACGGTTTGCCTTCCTGTTTGTGTTTGGTTGAATCTTGGTTCTGTTTCAGTAGCACAATCACTGCACTTATATGAGTGCTTAAAGTGCATTTGTGTAGGATTCAGCATTTGCACATGCATTGTCCATCTGCATGGGTGCCATGACAGTCACCACTTCACACTTAAGAAGCACAACATTGGCTTTGGAGACTGTAAGTGTAGCATACTGTTAGCCCTGTTTGTGTGACTATGGTGATCCAGGTCATTGGGGTTAATGAAATCCAACATGCATTGAGCACAGGTGTTGGTACATGAGGAGTCTTCCCAGTTCATAATGGGACAGTTGAGAGTAGCCATTATTATGGTTTTCTGTCTCAAACATAATATTCCCCATTACAGCACGATATGACAGTTGGGAATTCTGAGGCATGGTGGGTGATCTGTCACAAGGTGCAATTTGGATTCCACTTTGGCACAAAGGTAGTTGCTCAGCATAATGCATCTGAAGTTATGCAAGTGCAACTAGCGTGGGGGTGTACATATCCTTCAGGAATATGGACGCACCTGTGGCCTGTGTGTTCCAATAAAGGATACTGGTCAAGAGGTGAGGTATGTGTTATAAAATGGTCATGCAGGGGTGCTCTCCGGAGCATTGAACCATATCCCAGTCACTGCACAGATATGTTCTCCATGTTAAGGATTGACGTAAGCGAGTCCATACTGAGTTTCTGAAATGTATAATTGAGTAGCGTGACCTGCAGTTTATTGCTTGGCTGTCCCTGTTACAGCAGTGGACTTTCACTTGAACCTTGCATAATGAAGGCACTATAGGGGAAGCATGAGCCGTAGCCAGTATCCAGATTCCCAGGGGTGACAGGTGCAGGCCCTGTCTGGCAAAGCATCATGTTCTGTCAACCATGTTATCCCAGGCAGAGAGATACTGGATACCCTTTGAATTACATCAGTACATTAGACAATTGTGGAATACAATCCTTTTGTCCCTGTACTGCAGTATCATTCTGGCCAATGGCAGAATGCTACCCAGGCCTTGGGACATACCTGCATGGGCTACAAGACCTGACTGTTCCTACATGTGTGTTTCCATGCAGTCCAAGCTACTGCATCACAGGTCCTGCACAACAACATGGAATATGCCAGAACCATGTGTATAGTTCAAAAGGGGTGTCTGAGTGTATGGGTATGTGGATAATCATGGCAGGCAGGCAGCTGACAGCATGTTTGCCCTTGTATAGCTTGGTGTGTAACATAGTGCTAGAGTTTGCATTCACAAATGAGCACTGTTGGGCATGTTTCTGGCCACGTGTTCTGAGGAGTGGCACAATTTGGCAAACTATGTCATACAGTTTGTGTACGTTTTTGTCTGTCTATTCCAGCTTGGGAGGTCTCTTGCTTGGCCAGATACTTAGAAGCCTCTGTGAATGCATGCGATTTCTGGTGGTATGTGTGGGTGTCCTTACTGTGTTCTGGTAAGGGTATGTGTTGAGTGTGGTGATGAGATGCTTGTGTTAACCTACACCTCATGACTGTCCAGTCCAGTCTTGACTGTAGACTGGACTGCCTTCCAGCTTACCTCTTTAGCTGCATCCCAGACAATGTGTGGGGTGTGGTGTTAGGTGGGTTTAGCAGTGTACATGGCATAGAGATTACTTCCCCCCAGGATGGCCACATACACAAAGCTGACATTAGTAAACACCAGTAGCTGACTAGTGGACATGCCTGTATGAGCATTCAGTACTACAAGTACCAAGTACTGTATTTAGTTTACTTATCGCTTATGAAGATGTTTTAGACGGTGGTGCTCACAAGTAAATATTTGTATTATGGACGTGACAACACTGGCTATTACAGAAACATAGTAGCTAACTTTTGCAGCAATCGTCATCTGTGGAGCACATCACATCATGGTAGTTGATTACAGATGATGCAAGTGTCAACAGGTCTGTATCCTTTTCTGGGTATATACTCACATATCCACCAGAGCCATGAGCTCTGTTGGGCACGGACACCCACTCCCCAACAGAGTCAAGTATCAATAGACTCTGCTGCCACTAACATGTTCAGGATATAATCAGATAGTGTAAGCCATCACCTATTAAGCAGTTATTACACATGGGCAGCAGTCTCCTACATCTTAAACTCCTACTGCAGATGTTACACTGGAGTTAAAGATGATATGCAACTTGTTTCATTACCAGTACTGTGCACAACCTTACATACAGTATTTGCAAGTGGCTGTTAGGTTGGCAATGAGAGGTTAGACTACACAAACCTGAAAGTTCAACCAGTGTGTCTCTACTCTCAATATCCACTTTATGTAGGTGTGCACATAGCCATTTGGCCCAGCACTGTAACAAGGGACACTACACATTTGCATAACATGTACACATGCACAGCTGTTATTGCTTGCAAATGATACTAGAGAGGTGGATATTACATATCGTATGTGCATGGATAGTTACCTAGCTCTTCCAATTGTCTTTGCTATCATGCTGCTAAACTGTCAGATGAATACAATTCATATGTATCCTGTTACTGAGTATTGTAATTGCCAATAGACATAACTAATGATGTTATGTGATCCTATCTCGCCTACATTCTGAATGATGGGTTCGGAGCCGATCCCTCGGCTCCGACTCGGCACGCTTATGCCAAAGAGCGAAGTCTCTTATTGGCTGAGCTTACTATATCCCAGGATGCACCACTACCAGTCCCCCAGATCTCGTTTGCCGCTTCCCTGCGAAGACGTGGTCTCGAGCTGGCTGGGCTGAGTAGCTTTTATTAACTACTTTTCTGTCAGTTTTTTGCTGCTTTTTGGTCACAAAAGCTGTTTTAACGGCTATCGCTTCTTTGTGTACGTTTGGATTGTGAAGATTGTTGTGTGTGATTGGGTTGAGTTTGTTTTCGGCCCCCCTTACATCCAGGGCCTTCCCAGACGGTCAACCTTTGAAAACCTTTCAGGGTCTCTAGTCTACAGTAGTTGAGAGTTCCCTGTCATTTACAGCTAGTGTTTGTGTTAAACTTTAACTATAAGCTTAGATTTATCACAAGCAAATCTATAGTTGTTTGAATTCCTGTCAAAGAATTGTTTAACATCATGTCTCAAACCCCTAGGCCTTCGGGCTTTAAAAAATGTTCGAAATGTGGTTTTAAGATGTCTATTACTGACGATCATTTGCTCTGTGTATATTGTCTAGGGGCAAAGCACTTGCAGGAGTCATGCAGCGTATGTCACGCTTTTTCCTCAAGGGTCCTCCAGGAGAGGAAAAATAAATTGATTCTTAAGGGGTTAATTAAACCCTCTTTTGAAGAAGCCTTGGCATCCTCTCCGGCTCCTGCCAAAAAGAAAAGGGCTTCGGTTCCGACCAGTCCGTCGGATCCGACTGCCAAGAGACCTAGGCAGGCCTCTCCTTGGCTCCAAAGACTTGGAGCCGAGGTCGAACGGTCTGCCTCGATGCCACCAGTATCGACTCCTCTGGCTTCGAGTCGATGGCTGGGGCATCGAGGCGGTCACCTTCGGCTCCACTGCTCTCGGAGCCAACAAGGGTCGCCCGCTCAGACACTTCCACGGCGCCGAAGTCTACCTCGGCACCGATGGAATCTGGTATGAGTATTCCCTCGGCGCCGATTCTCATCGAGTCGCCTCGAGCCGGTCCCCTAGTCCCTTGGGGCCGATGGAGAGGCCTTCTCGAACCCGTTCTGTTTCCTCTCGGTCTTCGAGGATGTCGGATTCTGATATAGACAGGGTGCTCCAAAGACTGTTCCAGTCCCCAGTCTTCCAAAATTTGTTTCGGTTCCGACCCAGTTGGCTTGAGCCGATGACCATGGCCCACCCATTGCCATTCCTCCTCCGACTGCTTCGGCTCCGGAGCAGGTGCTGTTGGAGCCGGTGGAGATCTCAGGGTCGGCTCCGACCCTTACTCCAACCCGGCCCTCGGGTCCAAGTTTGGTCTGCGGACTTCTTGGCTGGACCCGAGGGTGATGTTTCGGGACCTATGCTTTCGGTTCCGAGCCTCCCTCTCGGTGCTGCTGCGGGACTTCCGTCGACTATCATGGCTCGAGACCGGACACTCCCAGGATTCTGGGGTCCGGCTTTCAGGGCCATGAGGAGTGCCTTGGCCAAGTCCTCTTGCCATCTCTCCGGTTTACCAGCACCTTCCCTGGGCGTGGAGACTGGGTCTTTGGCAGTTCCCTGTCCGTAACCAGCGGAGCCCGAGGCCTGAGGTTACCCCAGTGGGGTTCCCCTCCTCCTGAGGGTTCTTGAGTTGTCTTCAGAGGAACCCCAAGGAAGAGATCGTGCAAGAGGAAGCACGTGGACTCCCCGAGTCTATTACATCGGACACTGATATGGATGATGCGGAGGGGTCCCAGTCGTCCTCGGATGATGTCTCATTTGCAGACATCTTAGAGATCCTCAAACAACGAGGCGGCTGGATATCCAAACCCCTCTGCTGACGAATCAGTGCTCCTCAAGGCCTTTGGGGCTCAGCCCTCTGCCTCCTGGGTGTCTCCGCCTTGACGAGCTTCTGGATTTAGTTTGTCGAAGGCGTGGAACATCCAGATACCGTGGAACCAGTCCCTTCTCGTCCAAATAAATTTTTATCTGCTCCCCCCGAGAAGGAGTTCCTTACTAAAGGCGTGGCTGTAGATGCCATGGTGGTGGCATCTGCTACACAACAGGACGTGGCAGAGGCTTCAACGTCTATCCATCCACCTAATAAGGAGTCTAGGAGTATGGATAGGTACGGGAAGCGCACCTTGACTTCAGCGGCCTTTACCTTAAGGTCTCTGAATTACTTGGCACATTTTACCAGGCTTCAGAGGGATCTGGTCAAGGAGTTGTCAGATTCCTCTCGGTAACCTACCTGAGCAGCTAGCCCAGTCGGTTAGCTCTCAGTTGGCTATCCTTACGTCAATTTCTAACTCGTCCATGAGGCTCATTTCCTATGCGGCCGAAGGCGGTAGAGCGCAGGCACAGGCGTGGCTCTCGTGACAAGCCTGGCTCCGCTTGTGTCAGTTCTTGGAGGCCTTCAAGTCTTCCTTCGCCGACGCTCCCTTTGATGGGTCCTCATTGTTTGGACCCAAGGTGAAAGACACCCTTACCGCTGTGAGCAAGAGGGAAAACGTTATCTGCCGTAGGGGCCCGTTATTCCACTCCCTTTCGTCCTTACCCCAAGGCCAAAGGATTTTGTAAAATGTGGTTCCGAAAATCTCTCAAGTTTTTCTCCCAACAGCAGGAAGAGTCCGCGTCCAGGGGCAGAGGGCGGGGAAAGTTTCCAGGGAGACGCGGTCCCAGAGGCGGCAGAGGGCCCCGCAATTCTGGAGACCGCGAGTCCTTTCGTGGCTCTTCAGCCTCCCATACGACATGAGGGATTGCCCGGCTGTGCTGCTCGAGCCAGTCGGGTGTCGTTTCCAAGCACCTAAAAGCCTGGGAGTCAATCACTCAGGACAGATGGGTGCTTCGGATCATTGCCGGAGGTTACACCATCCCATTCAAAGACTCACCCTCCGTCCAAGAGAATCCCGGACCCACCACCCAGTCAAAGGGAAATAGCAGCCGCAGAAGCTTTAAAGCTGCTAGAAAAGGAGTCATCCAACCGGTCCCCACAGACCAGATCGGATCAGGAAATTACTCCAGGTTCTTTTAGTGCCAAAAGACAGGGGACCTGAGACCAATATTGGATCTCAGCAGACTGAACCAATCCGTCACGAAATCCAGATTCGAATGGTCACGTTACAATCCATTCTCCGTTGTTGGAGAAGGATGTTTGGATGTGCTCCATAGACCTCAAGGACGCCTATTATCACATACCGATACATCAGGCGTCCAGAAGGTATCTGCGCTTCAGCCTGGGAGTCAGTCATTACCAATTTTGTGCTCTGCCCTTTGGTCTCACCACAGCCCCAGGGTGTTCACCAAGTGTTTGGCAGTAGTGACGGCTCACCTGAGAAGTCTTGGATTCCAAGTGTTTCCCTATCTCGACGACTGGCTCTTGACTGCCACCACCAGGCATCTACTAATGGACAACCTCAAAGCCACCATCTCCCTGGGTGTTTCCCTAGGGATTACATTCAATTGGTCAAAGTCTGTCTTGCTGCCCTCTCAACGCATAAAGTTTATAGGAGCAGAGATAGACTCAAGATTGATGCGTCTTTCTTCCTGCCGAAAGGATCCGAACTTTACAGAGCCAAGTTCAAGCTCTGATCTCGAGATCCAAAGCCCCAGCCAGGATGGTCCTACAGGTTTTAGGCTCAATGTCTGCCACGGTTCTTTTAGTTCCTCTAGCAAGATTACACATGAGGATTCTTCAGTGGCTCTTGTCAACTCAATGGTCCTTTCAGGATCTTCCCTCAATCATCACATCATGATTACGGACATATGCAAAGGGACCTTCGCTGGTGGCTTCAGACATCCAACTTGGATCAGGAAAACCCTTTGTTCTCCCCCTCCGGTGGTTACCCTGACGACAGATGCCTCCCAGATAGGGTGGGGGCATTGTCTGGGCAGGCTAGTTCAGGGCTCTTGGCTTCGAAGAAGCTCCTCTCCACATCAACGTGTTGGAGATGAGGGCTGTACTTCTATCCCTACAGGCCTTACACAAGTTTCTTCCTCAGGGCATCATCGCCATCCACACAGACAACATGTCGGTGGTTTGGTATCTGAACAAACAAGGAGGGACCAGATCGTATCCCCTTTGCAGAGAGGCCATGAGAGTGTGGGAATGGGCTGTAGCTACCAACCGCTTCTTGGTAGCGACCCACATCCCGGGAAAGTCAAATGTATTGGCGGACAAATTAAGCAGGACAATTCTCTCTCCTCACGAATGGTCTCTAAACCGCACAGTAGCAGCCCAGGTTTTCAAGAGATGGGGACGCCGTGCTGCGACCTATTTGCAACTCCACAAAACACCAAGTGCGAAGGTTCTTCTCCTTGATTCCACATCAGGAAGTACCAGCCATGGATGCTCTAGCACAACCTTGGCCAACAGGGCTACTTTATGCCTTTCCTCCAATTCCACTCCTTCCCAAAGTTATTCAAAAAGCTTCTCAACTAGGGTCTTCAATGATTCTGATTGCCCCATACTGGCCTCGTCAGATATGGTTTCCTTACCTGAAAAAGCATGCAGTGGACGATCCGTGGACCTTAGACCTGATCCCGGATTTGCTAATCCATCAGTCGGGACATTGGCATCAGTCCCTTCAATCTCTGAAATTGACAGCTTGGCTCCTCCACTTCCAACCTTAGTTAGAAGTCACACACTAGCAACGGAAGTAGAACACATCTTAACTACGGCCCACAAACACACCACTAACAAATTGTACCTCAGAAAGAGGAAGAGGTTTGGTATCTGGAAGCTCAACTCAAGGGCTTAGACCCTATCACTGCTCCTGTCCCAGAGGTTTTGAAATTCTTAACATCCCTGTTTAATCAGGGATCTTCTGTCTCAACTATTAAAGTTCAACTAGCTGCTATCTCTAAATTCCATGAATCCACGGATCCTCCTTTGATGAGCAACAGACTATGCAAAACGTTCATTAAAGGTGCGAGTCTGTTAAGACCACCAGTTTTTCATCCTGCACCTCCGTGGGATCTTGATTTGGTACTTCGCGCATTAACATCTCCCCCTTTTGAACCGGCTGCTACATGCGAATTAAAATATCTGTCTTGGAAAATGGCATTCTTAGTGGCTATTACTTCTGCAAGAAGAGTCTCAGAGCTTCAAGCCCTGTCTATTAAACCACCGTACTTGATTTTCCACAAGGATAGAGTATCACTTAGGCCTAATCCATCCTTTGTCCCAAAGGTCTGCTCTAGTTTCTGTCTTCAACAATCTCTAGAACTACCAGTTTTCTTTCCAAAATTCTCTAATGAAGCAGAATACACTCTCCACAAATTGGATGTTCACAGGCAATTACGCTTCTATTTAGACAGGACTCAGCAACTTCGTAAGTCAGACCAGTTGTTTGTGTCCTTCTCAGATAATAAATTGGGCCAAACCATCACAAAGCTACAATCTCAAAATGGATCAGAGATTGCATAACTCAGGCCTATTCTTCTTGAATAAACATCTTACATCATCTATCAAAGCTCATTCTACCAGAGCTATGGCTACTTCTATAGCCTTTCATTCCAAACTCGCTATTTCGAAATTTGTGCTGCGGCTACTTGGTCCAACCCGCACACTTTCATTTCCCACTACAAATTGGATGTGGCATCTAAAGGACGAGCATCATTTGGTTCCACGGTACTCAGGAGTGTTTTCCAGTGAGCCACCCAGGATTGAGGTGCTACGGACGCTGTCCCATCATTCAGAATGTAGGCGAGATAGGATCACATAACATCTTTTAGTTATGTACTCACCATAACTTCAGATGTTTGGGATCCATCTCCTACATTCCTGATACCCACCTCCTTCCCCTGCCTTGCAGATCAGAAGAGATTGAACGGTTTTGAGTTCAACTGTTTTTATCTTGTTTCATCTGACGATGTTATATAAGCAGGGTATGCGTGTGTGCATGTATGCGGACAAACTAGATCTGGGGGACTGGTAGTGGTGCATCCTGGGATATAGTAAGCTCAGCCAATAAGAGACTTCGCTCTTTGGCATAAGCGTGCCGAGTCGGAGCCGAGGGATCGGCTCCGAACCCATCATTCAGAATGTAGGCGAGATGGATCCCAAACATCTGAAGTTATGGTGAGTACATAACTAAAAGTTTGCATAACATAACACAAATGCTATGTAAAATGGAATACAGATCTGCCAAGAATACTGTACATTACACAGTTATTGGCACAATATCCCACAATGCAAATCATATTTGCAGAGTAAGCCCACCTTTGACATGTTCATCTCACTAATACACCCATACATATGTCTACTGTTACAATATATCAACATATACTATCCCTTGTTATAGCACATACCTGGTGGACCAACCCTGACACTGACAGTGGCTGGAAAAGAATTGAATTCCAAGCCCATATATATCATCCCTTGTGGTGTATGAGCAGTTTGCCTTGCGACCTACAGCAGTACACATATAGAATACTACGGGCATTACTACTGCTCAACAATACATCACTACAAGATAGCTATTTCCACTATATGCATTGATTATACTGTAATTATTACAGAACAGATACTACATACACCGACATACTAAATGTTATACATACCTTCTTGGTAATTGGAGGTGTTATTGACTGGTATTTTAATATTTTTCGGTTTGTGTTTCAATCTTCTGTTGGGTATTTTGTACTGTTCTGCAGGTATATACAGATGGTTTGAATGTGTGGACAAGCCATCCTTTTATAGTTAGAGATCAGTAACGTGCAATCCTGATCATCAGTTGATGTTATAAAGTAGTTAATTACATGCACATCAGCTGTGCAGCTACTCCATTAGCTAATACAATGGCAATAGTGGAGTATAATTGAGTACTTCACTTGGGCGTTGCCCCTTTACCTTATTTGTGAGGAAGACAGCCTTAAAGTGTTGTCTGAATTCTATTGCAACAGCTGTATGGAGACAAACACAAATATATTGTGTGTAATGTCTAGAAGAGTTGGCCTAAATGTGAGTACTGCTGTTATATTTCTGAACATTGCTACTTGTGCAGGGTTTGTCTGTACCTAATACTTCTGCATATGTTTCAGTCTGGCCAGGATGTTTGACCAGCTCAAGACTGTATGGCTATGCATATAATGTTAGGGGGTTTACAGTGTGCTCACCACACATCTTTAGTTTGGTGTAAATGTGTATCATACTGTGCTGATAATCAGTAATTGGTAACACTTCCTGGTGTTATTACATTTCAAAAACTGAAACGTAGGAAAAAGGCACCACAACCGACGTGGAACAGCTGTATTAATTGGAAATGCTGCCACAATCCAAATAAATCCAAGGCCCATAAACGCTCCA
>NC_056727.1:1148281689-1148329189 GCF_019279795.1 Protopterus annectens
TGTATATGTTGATTCACAAACTACACTACATTACAATGTACTGTACATATATACACAAAGTGACTGCCCCATCTGTGGTCAGTACTGTAGAATATCTATAGTAAAAGGTGTAGTCTAAAAACCACGAAATATGTATACAGCTGAGATGGCTTAGTGGTAAGTCCCATGACTATGGTGTGCATGGTCCAGAGTTCAGGACCTGCGATGCTTTAAAAATGTATTTTACTCCAGAATAAGGCTCATTTAAGCAGTTGTAAGCATGTTTAAAAGTGTTTGTGTAACATTAAAGCAGCAATTAAACACAGTTAAATGAAATTTAAAAACGTATAACCTGTGCGTACAAACATGGTCACATCTGCTAACTTCTCAGGATATATATATTTCAGTGAAGTAACATCTCACTATGTGCTTACATAACATTACAATCTCTATTGACTTTACTCTCTGGCATACATGGGTTTATATGGGTGTTTCAAATGTTTATTATACTGAAGATTACTACCTAAATATGCAAGCTGTGGTTAAGGTATATTTTTTAACATGAATAACATCTCTGACTTTATTGGGATTTGAACCACAAATGCACAGATGCTATGCGAATGCTGTAACCATTACACTATTGACATTGACATTGCTTCTGCCTATTTCCTATTTAGATGATTTATATGTGTAAGCTAGGCTAAGCAAAGGGCGAAGATGCCCAAACCCACTCAGCTTCACTTACTCTTGAAATAAAAACATAAGAAATGAAATGAGAGACTATAAATTAAATTCCTAACTACATTAGGCATAGCCCCTCACTGACACACTTTAAGAGAAACCTTGATGTGTGAATGGGTAACAGAGTATACACCCCTGGGATCATGTGTCCCTGAACAATACAGCCAGGGGGAGGGGGAACCCCTCCAGTTTTATAGCTGCGAGACCTGTTGAGGAAATTGAATGGTGTTGAGTTTTCACGCTAACATGCCCTTTTTAGATTACTAAGTGTCCCTACCACCCTCTGCCACCCCAGTCTTCAACAGCTTCTGGCAACTCTGTCTGGAATCACTTCATTGGCTATGCTTGACAGAGGCTCAGTTACTTCATCAATGGTGTGGAGAAAGCCAACACACTGTAGCTATGCTTCTAAATGCTTTTGGGCAGATAGCCTACTACCTATCTGTGAACCTCTAAAGTGCAGGCCATCACAGAAATAATATGTGAATAAAGAGAGCTTTCAGATCACAATATACAGTGAGAAATCACCATGTAGTCAAAAAACAATTAAGTACAGCAAGAAAATACATAACACTGATACTTAATCACTCCAAAAGCCTATCTTGGAAGCTAGAAGACTTGTATCAGTTTAAAGCTTTCTATTGCTTACAAGTAGGTTACCTACATGAAAGATGAGAAACAAGCACAGATGAGAAACATGCATGCAACAATACCATACCGGCTTGCATATGTCAGCCTTAGGCTTTTGAATACTGGCCAAGGCTTTTGGCGCCCCCATGGTGCCTTTTTTAGGCAAGGCCCAAAGGTGAATCCCACCTCCGTAAACAGCACAATAGCAAAATCAATGAGGGTTATGCTACTCAATGCCAGGAGTTGTAATCACAAAATGCACGCACTCACAGCACTCCTCAGTATGGACAACATTAACATCTGTGCAGTAACTGAAACCTGTTTTAAGGCACCTGAGAGCACACCAGCACTACTGGACTACAACCCATACCACACATTTCGGCCACAGAACATGGACTGACACAGACATGGAAGAGCTGTATCCATATTCATCAGGGATACCTACACCTCCAGATTAGTGGGGCAGCATGATACTTCTGAGATCATCCATGTGCAGCTAACATCAGCTACAACTGCAGTGCAAACTGTGGCCTGCTACAGATCACCCTCCATGACCCAGGACCACCTCTCTACCTACCTGGAGACAGTGGAAACATGACAGTCCTACCAAACACCCTGGTATTGGTCGATTTCAACTACCCTACCATTAACTGGAAAACTTACTCGAGTACTCACTTACAGGCCCATTACACATACCTTTGTATCCACTGGGATGGGTTGCCTCTGTTTGTTCTGGCTCTGAGGCATGGCCAGCACAGCTCCACAAGTTGCTGTAGGGTGTCCCTGTCCACCCTGTAATGCTCTACTATCTCCAGATCATGTAGCCCCTGGTAGGTTACCCTGGGTCTGAACACCCTCCTCCTCCTCTGGTGCCTACGGTGGTCGTGTGCATCATCCTCCACACCACCTTCAATCTCCAACACATGCTGGTGGATCAAAGCTATGGCAGCCCCTAACATGTACATATTAAAAGTCCCCCGTATGTATACACCAATGGTGTAGAGTGTATGGGAATAGACAAGTGTGTGTGAGGTGCTTTCACACTTTATACTATTGTGCTATGGATGCTGCTGATGTCATTGGCTGTGTATGAACAATTCTAGCTGCAGGGTATCTTAATTATGGGTTTTACAGTGAGCACCTCAAGTGTGGGGCCTGTAGTGTGGAGTTGTGCTTGCCTGCCTTGATTAATCTGTTGCCCTTTAATTCACTTTTAAACCTGGATCCCCTCCCATTGTCAGGCATGCATTCACCTGCCAGCTTTCTTATTTTTTAATTTCCCTACCCAGTCATATGTTGCAAAATGTGTTTTGTAGCTGGTATAATGCAATTCTGCTTTGTTCTGCTGTGACAGTTTACTGTTTTCTTTGCAGTACAGGCCCTCCCCTTTCCTGTTCTGCAGGTAGCTGCTTGCAGCCTTGTTAGCTGTTGTCAATGGCCCACTGTAAGTTCCTAGGTGTTAATTAGTCATTTGTACTCCAGTTTTTCTATTTTCCTTGCGATCCCATTTGCAAGCCGCTGCCCTATGCTTAGACTTCGCAATAGTGTGGAAAAAAAAAATGTTATTTTTATATTTTGTGCATTTTTTTTATGCCAATGGCTATATATTTAGCCATTGGCATATATTAACAATATAATACATGTGCTTGGCCAGCTGTCATGGCTCTGATTTTATGTTTGCAAAAATGTAAACCGTTTTTTACAGTTTAAATTTCTGCATGCTTACACTATGCCTGCACCACTTCCTGGATCACTAAATACCATTATTTGCATGCTACACTACTGCAAATGGGGTAATTAGCATACAGGTGCTGGGAGCTGTGCTGGCGTAGCGTATGCAGGTAGTGCACGAGGAAACAGCTTGTACCTGGATCGCTCGCCGGCCATATTTGGTGTTGGAATGCCAATGCTACGCCTGCACCTGGCGCAAGCTTCATGAATCCCAGGGCATGTTTTTTTTTTCATGAAACAGCTACACTAATGCCCATTTTGGCATTTCCCTGTGGTTCCACACCACTTTGCTGCTTTTACAGATTCTATTTTAAATCTTGTATTGTCCATACAACTTATTTTCAGATGTATTCATTTTTATTCAATTACTCCACCACATCCTTGTATTTCTATTTTCTGAATATGTTTCTTAATTCTAACATTCTATGGGTAGAGGCATATCTTACTAAGTTCATATAATTTTTCCCCTCTCCTTTTTTACTGATAGCTTCTCCCTATAATCTAACATACTTTGTAAAAAAAGTAGAGTCTTGTAAAAGATGAAGATATGTTTTCCTATTAACTTAAATGCAGCTGTAATATTTTCAACTTAAACCATGTTACAAAGCATTTTACATATTAGTACAAACTTAAGAGAAAAACAAACAATAATAAATAAAAGCATCTATCAGACAGAATAAATATAACAGATAGATAATGTACCAAAATAAATATCAGCTAAATAAACAGTATGAAGGTATCAATAGAGATTAAATCCTATAGTATAATAATACCAACTAAGATTGAAAAATTAACACAAAGCATTAACTAAAGTCTAATAAAAAATGGGACTTTAGTTCTCTCTTAAATGCCATAAAAGAGTGGAGACTGCAAACACTAATTTTTCATCTTGATAAATCCTTTTCCTCTGTACCATTAAACATATATCAATAAACTCTTCAATGACCTTAACCTTGTATGTGACATCAATATAACTTACTAGGAGGACAGATTTATCTTGCAGAGGTTTCTTCATCTCTGGAAGAGACTTCCAGTCAATGTTAAGCAGAGCCCCTCGTTAACCCTATTTAAGTGTAATTTGGATGACTAGATGGGAAATCGTAAATTCGTCCAGGGGGTTCCACCTGTGTCCGTATTAGTTATAGGTAATAGGTACTGATTTAGTGTCTACTCATAACAGACACTCTTGGGAACAAGGCTTAACTTGGTAGGCTTGTAAGGGCCCTAGAGCCATTAGCCTAGTAACCTCCTATGATCCTATGACTGAAACTGTCAGTTGGCATGATCTGCAAGCAAAAAAATGAAACCCCAAGTTGGTGCTTATCATCTGTTCTACAAGTTTCAGAATATAAATACAAAAGAGTATGGCTCGACCCAACTTTATCACTTATGCACCACTGTGAAAAAAAAAAGGAAAATTATTAACAGCACACAAATACAGTATTGCACAGTTTCACATGTCCTAGCTAAAACTCTAAAGGAAATTAATGAAAGGAAAGGTGATCTAACATTAACATTAAGTATCACATCAAATTCCATCATAGGCTATACACATTCTTTTTAACAATTTTGATAGATTTCTCACATTCTGAAAATAATATAAGCCCATTCTGTTAAAAGAGAAATTTGTATTTTGCAATGGTTTTAAAAATAGTTCTTTATTAGGTAAGTTCTCTTGGCAGATAAGCGCTGCTGATGTAAACTTCTCACATTCTCACCAAGTTCTGAACCCCAATACACATTCTTTTAAAGGGTAAATTATATCCTTTAACAAAGGGACTGACAGTGTTAACTTGAATCCTTTATTTTCAGTCCTTTCAAACAAAATTCATATTCTCCATGCCAAAGCATCTACTTTTTAACTTAATTTATATGTCCCTTAGATCCTCACAGAAACCTCTTATCACTGTAACTATTATTTCATTCTGCAGTGTGTGGAAGCAATGTTTTTTTTTCTCCTGGGATCAATTCTATGGAAACCCATTTCCTCATCCATTACCTTTCTTTCCTATACATCCAGTCTGGTCTAAATACATCTCTGATGATAGGAGAATCTGAAAGTGATGCCAAGAGTGTAACTACTTAATTTTGACTGTAGGAGCCAATGCAAAAGTAGTAATCTCTCTCTCCCTCTGAGTTATGCCAGTAGTTTATCATATGATATATTATTCATAGGTTTTAGGTTTTTATTTTTTCAAGGTGATAATTTTGGTAGACTCAGTTATTTGTTACAGTTATACATTCTTTTATGTGTACTGTGTCTCTGGTCAGTATTTCAAGCATCATTGTAAATGGTTATGATGTGTTACTGCACCGTGCCCTTTTTTTGATTATTTTATATTATACCTTTGTGCTGTATTTTTTTATATTATACCTTTGTGCTGTAATTAGGCCATGGCTGGAAATAAAGTCGTATTGCCCTGCTTATGTAAAATACACAAAAGTAATAAGGCCTTAGCATGAAGGCAAAGAGGTGATACCTTCTTTCCAACAGGAATTCCTTCTCTTGTTTCTGTATCTTCTTTCTCTGTATCTGTATATGCTAAGTTTTGAACACACAGCCTTAGAAAAATATTGAGAATTTGTATCACCAGGGACATATCACTGAGAACATGGCAGAGGCAGTCCATCTTCTCATAAACAGACAACATGAATTTATTTACAGAACAAAATGAAAAAGAATCGTTGCACTCTAGGCAGTTTGTAAAGTGTTTCCTTTCTTTTCTTGTCATTTTGATTGTATTGTGGAAACATATATTATATTTTGGACTGCAGTTTATGCAATTCATTTATTGTACTATCAGGATTCACCTTTCAGCCCTATGCCTTCTTTATGGCCTTTTCTCAGTCTGACAGTGTTTTGCATTAAAGCCTTACATTCAGGGCAACATTCCTATACTGGATGTTTCTTTTACCCTTCAGACTTTAAACATTTTACTTTTTGTGCTTATGGGTTTGGCACACACTGAGTTTCCATTTAGGAAAATTCTTTTGTTTTCCTTTTCCTACTCACATTTTCATCAATAAGAAAACTTCCTCAGCTCCTAGTTCTTTCATGTTAGTAGCCTGTTGTTATTCATAAGAATATGGATTATCTTTGGACTAATCGAAAGGTTTTTCCTTTGGTGGTATTATAGTTTGCTCTCCTTCAGACTATCCATTTCCTGGATTATTTTACAGAAAAGGCTAACCAAACTGAGGCTCCTCTAAACAAGTAAGATGTCAGGAAAACTATTTCACATGCCAGAAACTATTTGGCTTGCACTGCTTGTGTTATTTTACCCAGGAAAGGAATTGAACTACTAGCATGAAACATATTGTGACTACTTAGTTTACCTTTACTCTTTAATAATTTGAGCTTTAACATTCTAAAGAGCTCTCCATTTAAGCAATTTGCAAACAACTGCTTGAAAAGGGTGTCCAAACCTTTTTAAGTGTGTCTCCTTAAATCTACATATGGCTAGGCATTGGCATCTTGTGGTCCCTGTTATTTCTTGCCTATTATTATTCCTATATGTCTATTAAGGTAATTGTAAATAGCATATAATAAATTAACAATTCAGCATGAATACATTTATTTATTTGCATACAATATTTAAGTGCTTATTTAATAAACATTGTAAATCTAAAACAAAACATCTCCAATATATACCAAAAGAAAGAAAAATATATAAAATGCAAGCCTGGACATGGATAACAATAATATAAAAAAAGACTGTTGAGATTTCAAAATGGCCTGTCTTTCAGGACTAAGGTGACATTTTCTGAAAATATTGTATTCTAGGGCCCATCTAAATGAGGTCACCAATCTGCAAGTCTTCATCAAGGAGAGTAGCTGATTATAAATGTGCAGTGACAAACAATTAAAGGACAAGCATTCAACATACTAAAGCCAGGTCATTAAAACAACTATCAGCCCCTCCCTGGATGACCTGATGAATCTGGCTGCAACACAGTACACCAGCAGTTCTTTTGAATAAACAGAACCCAGATGATGAAGGGTTTCAGAAATCAGTTAAAGATTTTGAAAAGCAAACTAGCAGTGAATTAAAAGCAATGCATATTTCAAAAAAGAGAAGAAACATGGCAGCTGCAACAGCTTCCTATATAGAAACTCACAGCTGAATTCTACTCTCTCTCTCTCTCTCTCTCTCTCATCAGTCATCCCAGATTTTATTTACTTATTTGCATTTGTTTACCAGGATAGTCCACTGCACCATTTAGAGCCCTCAGGGAGAAAATCTCCACAATAACATGGACATAGAGGTGTATACATGCAATGTGAAAAAAAAGTTCAAGAGTATAAACAAAGGTAACATAGAAAACAAATCAGTTGAATTCCTGGTAAAACGCAAATTTACAAAATACCAAACAAATAAGATAAAGAGATTGATGTTACATAAATGTTCCAGGCATTAGAATACTAAAGATTTTACCTGGCATTACTACCTAGTAGATGGCAGCACTGAGCAAAGGTAGTGGTGACATGGTGCAAGTCCAATTCCAGATAGAAGATAAGTAGTCTCTTAGAGGAGTTTTAAAGGAGGCAAGATTCTGAGTACTTCTAATAGTTAGTGGAAGGACATTCTGATTGTTGGCTACAGAACAAGAGTATAAAAGCTGGCCAACTGGTAGGTTTGGTTTTTGAGCCAGCAAGGTGCTGATTCTCAGATCTAAGAGGCCTTTTTGGATGGTAGTAACTATATATTAAACTAAGAGCAGGACAGTCTGATGGTTTAAAGATTATTTTGTATGCAGTTGTTAATTTCAGGTAGGACAGGCAGTGTGGCATTTCTACCAGTTCCAAGAGTGTAGAGCGATACAGTGGTTGGTAGAGTGTTTGGCATTTGTAGTGAACATGAGAATTTTGTTACAACATGTCTCCAGTTTAGCTTTTAGGGAGGATTGGAGGTTAGTAAGACGAGGAGCACTCATACCTCTCAACCTGGAATCATCAAAAATCTGGACAAAGATCCATGACAAATACGTACAAATCTGTATGCTGATTTACATACAGTTTGCATACACAACTATGTAACCCCACCCACATCAACTGAATTGTGGGATACCAACTCTCAAACTCAAACTGAAGAACAGGCAACCAAAATATGGCCCCAGCTCAGACCCTGTAGTAAATGGTAACCTTTTTTTTAAATGTGTAGCAATGATGTTCACTGGGAAGGGAGAAGATGATGAACCTTAGGATTTTTTTTTAAATATGTAGCAATGATGTTCACTGGGAAGGGAGAAGATAATGAACCTTAGGATTTTGTTTTTGGTGACTTGCAGTATGTGGGTTTTATGGTAATAGTAAGGCATTTAATGCTAGGCAATATTCTAATCTTAGCAAAAGAATATTATAGTTTTTTAGACCTCCAAAAGTCATTCTCCATGGCCTACTGATCAGTGGCATAGCATGAGTTTGTGCTGCCCAAGGCTGTCTTTGAGCTTTCTGCCCTTCCCCCCTCACAAAATCATGGTCGAATGCCCCCCCCCCCCCATACACAGCCCCCTGCAGCTATTCCAGTCTCCCATTTCTTGGCTATTTTGCCCCATTTACCATAAACACTGTAATGTGTGCATTTCTTTACTTCTATGATGATTATATGGATTTCATTTAAAACTTTTATTTTACACTTTATGGCACAAACACTAACAGACATCTGCTAAACAAAACAATACAGTCTCACAATGAAAATAGACTTAGCATTAAAACTTCTCTGCCCTTGAAACTCACATTCATTAAAACAGGATTGAAATAAAACTTTCAAATAAAATGCATCTGGCCAGTGGCAGATAAAGATTACTTTTGGGCTGTTTTCAAATTATAGTCCACTTGCACATAAAACATACATGTGTTCTTTGATGCACCTTCCTGATTGTATTAAATTACATTCATTGTATAATAAAGCACACTTGGTAGACCACATTTTAAATTTATTGTTTTGAACATTTTTCCAGTAAGTAATGAAACAAAATGCATGAACCACTAATGACAAATCTGTCCAATTCAGAACATTTCCATCACAAAAGTCTACTCAAAGTTCTACAATCCACCAGTATCAGTAAATATGCACAATCACTGCAGAAATAAAAGTCATCTAATTAATTCCACATTAAAGAGATCTGTAAGATCTGTAACTAATGAAGAGGTTTCTGCTAGCAAACAACTTAATATTTCATTGTTTCATCTACAAATAAAGTGCCTGTTGCCCCTGAGGAATAAATTGCCTATGTTACATTAAAAATATGATAAGCTAATAATATTGCAATAGGGAATGGATGGCAAATTGATAATACATTGATAGTTACTAGGTATCCCTGCCACAGATAACATTCTTAGGACTGCAGCATCCACCCTCTTTAAAGGTACAACACAGTACAGTAATCTATCTACATACTGTGGGAGTAGAACCCACATCCTTCTATATCAAAAGCAAGTATTCTACCGGTTTTGCTACTAAAAACACAAACAGACCTGGCATAAGCAGCACTAAACTTCTCCCCCCTGAAGAACTACGCAGCACAAGAAATCTGGAAAAAGCCAACATTTATTGGGGGGGGGGGGCAAAAGCCCAAAACCTGGGACACATTTTAAACATTGCTTGTATAATCTTAGAAAAGTTGCTAGAATAAAATTTTTGTGTTACCATGCGTTTCCTGAAATATAGGAAGACTGAAACAGAAATGGCTATCATTATTTAGTGAATTCCTTTCTCACTGATTTGCCAGAAAGACAATACATTTTAAGAGGAACAGACCGAAAGTATGAGCCAAACATTCCAGACATTCTATAAAACTTTGGACAGTTGAGAACTACTGCTAACTCCTTGCATCACAAGTAGTGGTGATATAGGTAGAGAATTTAGGCTCTTGCTCCTTGTACCTAAGGTACAGGGTTTGAGTCTGAGTAACTCTAACCATCAGTTGTAACTAACAAGGGCATTCACATGCACACACACACATGAATGCACAGTTTCTCCTGCAACACACACACAAATGTACAGTTTCTCCTGCAACACACACACAAATGCACAGTTTCTCTTGCAACACACACACAAAAACAAATGCACATTTTTTCCTGCAACATGCACAAAAACAAATGCACAATTCCTCCTGCAACACACACACAAAAACAAATGCACAGTTTCTCCTGCAACACACACATACATAAAAATGAATGCACAGTTTCGCAACACACACATAATCGAATGCACAGTTTCTCATGTAACATACACACTAGCCTGCAGCCATAAACAAATGTAACCTTCCCTCAAAACCATGAATGCACAGTTTCTCCTGCAACACACACACTAGCCTGCAGCCATAAAACCCTGGTATTTACCAAGGAATTTGGTGGGGTTGAGAGGTATGGGAGCACCATATACAAGAGGGTAGTTACAGTTGAGCGGTATGGGAGTACCGTATACAAGAGTGTAGTAGGTAAGTGGAAGCAAGCGTTTGTTTTGTGGAGGGGCTTAGGAAAGAGGATTCCTAGCTTTTGGTGAGTTTTGCTGATGCTGTGATTTAAGTGTAAGTCAAATTTCAGGTGTTTGTCTATAATTACTTCTAATAGTTTTACATGGGTAACAGCCTTGATATCTGTGTTACTTTGAGAAAGTGTCGTGAACTGGGCTATGTTTATAGGATTAGTCTTCTTAGGGCTGAGCAGTATGAGCTTTTATACACCTTATTTAGGCAGCTCTCCATCTGTCATAGCATTGGTTAAAATGTATTATGTGCAACTCATTTTATTTGTCTAATTATTTGCTTGTCTCTTCTAAAAAAAAACAATATATATATATATATATATATATATATATATATATATATGTATATAATTTCTTGGTATTCTTATGTATATATTTTTGATTATCCTGTTAGTAACTTTATAAATGCTACTTTTGTAATCATATTAAGCAATCTTATAACTGTTATGTACTACTGTTTACTATCTGTTGTTTTGCTGCGGAGCTTTCCTCCATAGGTCTCCGCTAAAAAGGGGTCTCTACCCAGTCGGACCAACCCGGTTAACAAATGTCAAATAAATAAAATAAATAGCTTAGTTTTGTTTAGGTTAAGGGATAGATGATTAATGTACATCCAGGTCTCAGGTAAAGGCCCTTTGAGTTAATTGTTGTAGATCGGATATGGAATCTGCAGTGCATATAGGTTCATAGGTTCATAGGTTCATACTAGGCTATCTGCCCGAGGGCATTTACAAGCCTAGCCCATAGTTTTGTGGCTTACGCCACCCCTTTAGTATGGGGAACTATACCCATTATTTTGCTGTGCCTCTGTTGAACAGTGACACTGAGGTAATCCCTGGGGTATATCTGCGATCTCCCATCCATTGGTCAAGATTTCTCTTGAACAAGGCCAGCGAGGTGCTCTGCCTCACATATACCGGGATTTTATTCCACAGCATAGGGAGTCTTTGGGTGATGAATCTATCCCTCCAGCACGTCCTATTAATAGCCGTGTCGAGGTTTAAGTCTCCCGCCCTTGTGGCTCTGACGGATCTAGATTTTTTGAGGTGAAGCATATTCATCAAATCTGGGTTTGACATGGCCTTGTATGTTAGGCAAAGGTCACCTCTGAGCAAGCGGTAAGCGACTGAATAGAGCTGGAGTTCTTTCAGTCGGGCAGCATAGGACAGATGTTTGAGACCCTTTATCCTTTTGGTGAGGAACTTTTGTGGCCTCTCCAGCTGCTGATTATATTATTATAGATTATATTATAGTTGAGTTGTCTGTGTACTGAATAAGGGATCCCTGACATAGTGAAGAATGAAAATTATTAATGAAAATACTGAATAGGAGGGGTCCTAGTACAGAGTATTGGGGAACTCCAGTAGAGTGTTAAAAAATGGAGAGAAGAAGTGTTGCCATTTAACAGCTTGTTGTCCATCTACTAAGTAGCTTGACAACCAGTTGAGAGAAGGGGGAAAGGCTGGTCTCAGGGAGATGAGTTGGAAGTAGAGGGTGAGAGACAGTATCAAATGCTTTTGAAAGATCTAGAAATATGGAGGAGAAACTTTGACCAGTGTCTCGGGTTCAATAATTGTGTCTATAAAAGATATGAGGGCAGCTGTCATACCATGGCCCGACCTAATGCCAAGTTAAGATTCTTGGATGGATCTGTTAAGAAGTATACTTATAGGGTAGGCAATAGCATCAGCTGTTAGCTTTAGGAATTGTGTAGGTAAGATATCAGGAACGTTAGAGCAAGGTTTGAGCTTGAGAAGTAGTCTATTGTAATGGTTGAAATGGGTTTAAAAGGAAAATGGGTATAGAATGGGTAGTGGCCTTGTGAGAAGAGTGGGAGGGTGTAGTGGAAGGGGGGTAAGAGGATAGTTTTGATGGCGTCACAAGGATTGTGCTGTCATGTTGTGAAGGCTGCCAGCCTAGCCAGATAGAATTTTATACATAATTCTATCATTTGTAAATATGAATGTTGAAATACAGGCTTGTTTTCTTAAATGAAAGAATATGCTGTGAAATGTTGAACTTAAAACAATGTAGCATCATTCCCCTCTGCTGTAAAGAAAGCTAAGTCAAGCATTTCTTGTCTGTCCTTTGAAGTTCAAATTATTTCATGCCTGTCTTTGATGTTTACAATTTGGCTCCGGCCGGGCTAGATGAAGTCTTCCTGCCTATTGTTTTAAGGCTAAGGTTAATGACCAGAATTTGCATGCATAAATGTCCTTTATTGCTCTGATTTCTGCCTAGGTGTAAAAGAATGTAAATGCAGTTTCTGTTGGCCTGGGAACACCAGGAAAGTGTAAAAGAAATGATGTAATGGGAACAAGGACTGCAACAGCAATTTAAACAGAGAGAATCAGAAGGCATTAAGCATTTTGTCTTGATTATCCAACTCACATAACTGTCTTGCTCTAGATGTAAGTTATCTTAGACTTGTGTTTTCTTTTAGAAATAGCTAGGAACTAGAAAGATTAGACTAAGTGTTTTTCTGTGATGTCAGAACTGTACTACTGAATTATTTTAAGTATTTCTGTGTGATCTCTGAACTCTTGACTAGTACTGTGTAGTTGAAAGTATTGCCTTGTGGTTTTAATTATTTATTATTAAATATTTTAAAACCTTTTAACTGTGGCTGGTTTGTATAGATATAATTTAAGCTCTTTAGAGTACTTGTATGCCTTTGGTAAAATTGTACAAAGCTAGTCCTATAGCTTTAGCCCTGGGCTATACTACCAATTGGATAATAATATTGCACAGTAATAATTGGACACCCTTTTAAGGGCCTTTGAGTAGCTGATAATTATTAGTGGGTGGTGGCAGCTGGTGCTACCGTATAGTCTGGAAAAAGGGGGCACAGCTGGAGAACATGTGCCAGCCTTCCCCAGGAGTGTCTGTGTTGTTGTATAAGCTCTTCTCAAAGTGTGTAAGTGTGTGTGTGTCAGCTACTTGGGCAGGGACATGAAGCACTGGTTGGACAGAGAGGGTGCTAGAGGTTTTAGCTTGCCCACTAGGCTGAGATCTGGACCCTATAGCTGTGCCAGCGGGGAGTCTTATTGGGGACCTGGAGAGCAAGGGAGCGACCAGCCCCAGTCTGACTGTGATCTCTGTGTGCTGTTAAGGGAAATTGCACTTTACTGTGCATATTTGTTATTCTTTCCTCATATATGAGATGCCCTCTGGTGTTAGTTCTGAGGATTGAAGCTCCTTGATTACTGAGCCAGGGCACGGGCATCGCATTTGTAGTGGCAGTGGTTGAGATATCCTCACATTTGTGTTTGGCAGTGTTGGGATATCCACATCACATATTAATTGGTTGACAAATATTAATTGGCTTGTAGTGGTGTGAGTAGAGTGAATTATGTAGCTTGTGTACAGTGAGCTTTGAAGGTATTTTTGTACTCTAAAACAGCCACGCAGTGAATACTCAGAGTTCAGATCACGATTGTTTTATTTCTTTTGTTAGCTTAGTCAGGGTGAGCAGGCAGCATGTCAGCAGAGGAGAATGGAAAGCTGACAAGGAGCAAGTTGGCGGAGATGTGCTCGGCTAGCGGACTGGTGCATGGAAACCTGACTAAGGCAGACCTGATTGCAGCCTTGGCAACAGTTGCATTGGAAAACAGCAACCAGGAGGTCAATCAGACTGGCAATGGAGATATAATACCCTCGGAGAATGGACAGCTCAACCTTTCTGCAGTGGACTTAAAAATCCAGCTGAAGCTAAAGAGACTTGAGTTGGAGGCCAGGCGTGTGGAATTAGAAACAGCTGAGACTGAGGTGTCTAGAGAGTGAGGAGAATGACAAACTGCTAGGCCTAGAAGCTGAGGAAAAAGAAAGGCAGAGGCAGCATGAGAAGGAAATGCTGACTCTTCACCAGAGTCATAGAGGTAATGGGTAAGGGAGTAACTGGATCCCAGAAGCACAACAGGTCAGTAAATTTCTTCTGCAGTTTACAGAGGTGGATAATTTTGATAGTTTCATTCATACGTTTGAGAGGGTATGTAAACAGTATGAAGTTGACCAAGGGCTCTGGGTATGATTCCTGACCCCCTTACTCCATGGTAAAGCTATAACTGTTTTATCTAAAATGTCTGACATTGCATGTTTTGATCATACTGCTGTTAAGAAATGTCTTTTAGAACAGTTTAAGCTAACACCTGAAACGTATAGAAAAATGTTTCATGAGCATAGACTTAAGGCAGATGAAAATATGTGTGAATATGTTGATGAACTGAGCACTTACTTCCATAGTTGGGTGAGTGGATGTCAGGTCACCACGTTTGAAGGGCTGGCAGACATTTTGGTGAGGGAACAAGCCCTTAGCACTTTGCCTGAGGACATGAGGATCTGGATAGATGATAGACAATGTGCTACTTCAGATAAGTTTGGGGAAGAAGGGAGACCTATACCTGGCAAACAGGGCAGCCCTGCACAGGAAGGGGACCCCCAGTACTGCTCATGGGTCTAAAGGAATCCATGGTGGGTAGCACAGACTGCCACAACAGAATCTTCCAGTAGCAGGGGAAGCCACTAGTCCAGGTACACATCCAGGAGCTAAGGTTAAATGTTTTAAATGCAACCAGTGGGGCTATGTGGCATACAGGTGTCCACAGAGGCAAGGTTGGGAACAAAAGGTGAGGGAGCCAGTAAGTGGGAAAGACAAAATGCCAATAGTTGGTTGTCTTGAGACAACAGGGGAACTAAACCACCATCCTGCAGATGTCCTGAGAGGGAAGGATTTGGATGAGGCAGTACCATGTGCTTATGCAGTTACATGCAGTCAAGCTAGGAGACAAGCACGTGGGTCTGGTAGCCTGACAGACCACATACTTGCAGCCAGGACCGGTGACATGGCTGCTTCAGGGAGGAAGTTATGCAGTAGCAGTGAGACTGAGTGTGAGCCACAGCTGCCTGTGGGTACTGATGTTCTCTTGAACAGAGTGACTGCAAAGGTAGAGGTAAGTATTAGTACCCAGGCTGACAGTGAGGCACCACTGTCAGAGGAAGCCAGACATCCTGTGAAAGGGGAGCTGGGAAGGGTTACAAGGAGAGAGTTGAGACAGGCTCAGCTCTCAGACTCGACATTGCAAGGCCTGAGGCAGGTAGCTAGGGAGGCACCTGATTCTCAATGAAAGGGGGAATATGTATACTGGGACAAAGGGTTACTATACAAGAGTGGACCCCTGAGGGAGGGCTAGAAGTTGAGAGAGTACAGTAGTTGGTAGTGCCTAGAACCTACAGTCTGGCATTTTGAGCCATAGCCCATGATATTCCCTTTGCAGTTCATATGGGCATAAAATGTACAAAGAGGCATATTATGCAGAACTTCTATTGGCCTGGAATTTCTAGAGATGTAACAGGGTACTACAGGACCTGTGAGCAGTGCCAAAAGGAAGGCAAGGCAGGAGACAAGGTGAGAGCTCCTTTGATGCCTTTGCCTGTAATTGAGGAGCCATTTCAGAGAGTAGCTATGGATATTGTAGGTCCTCTGAGTACCCCAAGTTCCACAGGGGAAAAGTATATCTAGTGGTAGCGGATTATGCTACACAATACCATAGGGCAGTGGCTTTGTCCTCCATTGTGGCAGAGAAGGTGGCAAATACTTTGTTAGAGATTTTCAGCAGGGTAGGTTTCCCAAAAGAAATACTGACTGACAGAGGTGCCAATTTCATGTCAGACCTGCTGGCTTGTCTGTGGAAGTCATATGGGGTGAAGCACATGAAGACCACCCCCTACAATCCCCAGACGAATGGTCTTGTTGAGCGGTTAAACTCTACAATCAAGTCCATGCTACGGGCATTTGCAGATCAGTTTAAGAGGGAGTGGGACAAATATTTGCCCCATCTGTTGTTTGCTTACTGCGAGGTTCCCCAGGAATCCACAGGTTTTTCACCCTTTGAGTTGCTGTATGGGCATAGGGTGAGGGGACCTCTAGATTTAATTTGAGATGAGTGGGAAGGTGAGTGTGAGTCTCACAAGCAGTCGGTTGTGGCATATGTCCTAAACCTCAGGACAAGGCTCAGGGAACACATGGGCTTGGCCCAGGAGAACCTGGCAGAAGCCCAACAACAGTAAAAGGTGTGTTATGACAGGAATGCTTGAGCTAGAGAGTATGCTGTGGGGCAGCAGGTAATGGCTCTCATTCCTGTTAGACACAATAAGCTGCAAGCAGCTTGGGAGGGTCCCTACAAGGTGGTACGAAAGGTAAGTGATGTTAACTACATGCTGGAACTGCTAGGCAGAAGGCAGGAGCACAAATTGTACCATGTTAACATGATGAAACCTTACCAGGATAGGGAGGCTTTTGTACTGAGCATTTGCAGTGGATTGCAGAAGAAGTCTGAAGGAGATCTGGGGACTGATCTTCTCAGTGATGCTCGGTCTGACACCTCAGTGGAAGGGGTAGCAACATCCCAGCAGCTATCTCCTACCCAGGTTCGACAAACCCCGAGCAGTGTTGCAGGAATTTGGTGACATGTTCACTGGGAAACCAGGGTGCACCCACCTAGTGCTGCACCAGGTGGATACAGGACCCCAAAGGCCTATTAGGCAGGCCCCATATAGAGTGCCTGAGAGAGTCAAATAGACTCTGAGGGAGGAGGTACAGGAGATGTTGGAACTAGGGGTGATTCAAGAGTCCAACAGTCTCTGGGCCTCCCCAGTGGTGCTGGTGCCAAAGAAGGATGGCAGCACCAGATTCTGTGTGGACTACAGAAAATTAAATAGTCACACAGAGTCGGATGCTTACCCCATGCCTAGGACAGATGAGCCCCTAGAGCAGCTGGGTGGGGCTAAGTAACTTACAACCTTTGATCTTACCAAGGGTTACTGGCAGGTGCCCTTGACTCCCAGTGCTAGAGAGAAGTCAGCCTTTGTGACTCCTTTTGGCTTGTATGAGTTCACAAAGATGCCCTTTGGAATGAAGAATGCCCCAATGACTTTCCAGAGGCTGGTAGATCATATCCTAGTAGGAGTCGAAGGGTTTTCCCTTGCTTACCTAGATGATATTGCCATCAACAGTCATTCCTGGCCAGAGCACCTTCAGCATGTCAGGGAGGTGCTGGGCAGACTACAGAGGGCTGGGTTGACCATTAAGCTGAGCAAATGTCAGGTGGGTATGGCAGAGGTCTCCTACCTAGGACATAGAGTGCGGAGTGGTAAGATAAGGCCAGAACCTGCCAAAGTGGAAGCCATTCAGGCATGGACTGCACCTGTTACTAAAAAGCAGGTGAGGGCATTTTTAGGGACAGCAGAGTACTACAGAAAGTTCGTCCCCAGTTATAGTACCATAGCTGCTCCCCTCACAGACCTGACAAGGAAGAACACACCAGATAAGGTAGTGTGGACCCCAGCATGTGAGCAGGCATTCCAGAAGCTTAAAGAAGCTTTGGAAGGCCCCCCTGTGTTAGCCAAGCCAGATTGCAGCAAATAATTTGTTGTGCAGGTGGATGCTTCAAACCATGGGGTGGGAGCTGTACTTAGCCAGATTTCTACAGAGGGGGAAGAGCACCCAGTGGTTTATCTCAGTCGTAGGCTCCAACCCAAGGAGGAATGCTATGCAGCTGTAGAAAAGAAATGCCTAGCCATAGTGTCTGCACTGCAGAAACTTCAGCCTTATGTGTATGGAAGGAAATTCACTGTTATGACAAATCACAACCCCCTAATATGGTTAAACAGGGCCAGCCAGCAAAATGCCAAGTTGCTGAGATGGAGCCTAGGGTTGCAAGCATATGATATGTCAGTGCAGCACCACAGTGGGGTTAGCAATGCCAACGCAGATGGGCTCTCAAGACAGGGAATGGGGTCAGGTACAGTCAAATAGACCTAAACCTCTCAAGCGGCGTTTCTCAAGGGTCACTTGAAAAACTAGTTTGAGTTCTCCGGGAAGGGGGTGTGAAGGCTGCCAGCCTAGCCAGATAGAATTTTAAACATAATTCTATCATATGTAAATATGAATGTTGAAATACAGGCTTGTTTTCTTAAATGAAAGAATATGCTGTGAAATGTTGAACTTAAAAAAATGTAGCAACATTGCCCTCTGCTGTAAAGAAAGCTAAGTCAAACATTTCTTGTCTGTCCTTCGAAGTTCAAATTATTTCATGACTGTCTTTCATGTTTGTAATTCGGCTCCTGCCGGGCTAGATGAAGGCTTCCTGACTACTGTTTTAAGGCTAAAGTTAATGACCAGAATTCCAATGCATAAATGTCCTTTATTGCTCTGGTTTCTGCCTAGGTGTAAAAAAATGTAAATGCAGTTTCTGTTGGCCTGGGAACACCAGGAAAATGTAAAAGAAATGATGTAATGGGAACAAGGACTGCAATAGGAGTTTAAACAGAGAGAATCAGAAGGCATTAAGCATTTTTGTCTCGATCATGCAACTCACAGCACTGTCTTGCTCTAGATGTAAGTTATCTTAGACGTGTGTTTTATTTTAGAAATAGCTAGGACCTAGAAAGATTAGAGTAAGTGTTTTTCTGTGATGTCAGAACTGCACTACTGAATTATTTTTAGTATTTCTGTATAATCTCTGAACTCCTGATTAGCACTCTGTAGTAGAAAGTATTGCCTTGTGGTTTTAATTATTTATTATTAAATATTTTAAAATCTTTTAACTGTGGCTGATTTGTGTAGAGACAATTTAAGCTCTTTAGAGTACTTGTATGCCTTTTGTAAATTGTACAAAGCCACTCCCTGGGCTATACTACCAATTGAATAATAATATTGCACAGTAATAATTGGACACCCTTTTAAGGGCCTTTGAGTAGCTGATAATTATTAGTAGGTGGTGGCAGCTGGTACTACTGTATAGTCTGAGAAAACAGGGTACAGCTGGAGAACATGTGCCAGCCTTCCCCAGGAGTGTCTATGTGGTTGTATAAACTCTTCTCAAAGTGTGTAAGTGTGTGTGTGTGTCATCTACTTGGGCAGGGACATGAAGAACTGGTTGGACAGAGAGGGGTGCTAGAGGTTTTAGCTTGCCCACTAGGGTGAGATCTGGACCCTATAGCTGTGCCAGTGGGGAGTCTTATTGGGGACCTGGAGAGCAAGAGAGCAACCAGCCCCAGAATGACTGTGATCTCTGTATGGTCTTAAGGGAAATTGTACTTTACTATGGGTATTTGTTATCCTTTCCTCATATATGAGACACCCACTCTGGTGTTAGTGGTGAGGATTGAGGCTCCTTGATTGCTGAGCCATGGCAAGGGTGTCACATTTGTAGCTTTCTTTACAGCAGAGGCCAATGTTGCTACATTGTTTTAAGTTCAACATTTCACAGCATATTCTTTCATTTAAGAAAACAAGCCTGTATTTCAACATTCATATTTACAAATGAAATAATTATGTATAAAATTCTATCTGGCTAGGTTGGTAGCCTTCACACATGTGTTTGGGAAAAACTAGCAGTGATTTGTGCTATAGTGTTGATAAAATGAGAATTAAAGAGAGTGCCTTTTTCTTGAGATGTTTTGTCAGGGTGTGGACATGGGTTGCTCTTTGTGCCTGTATTTTAGGAGTGATGTAATGGAATTCCAGAATGTTTAGGGTTTTAACTTATGGTTGGTATGAAGTTTTAGATAATGTTTTCTTTTGTCCTTATTAACTAGTCTTTTTACCTGGTTTAGAAGATGTTTAAATTTTAGCAAGTTTGGAGGGTTTTTATTCGTTAGCTATTGCTTCCAAATTTTGTCTCTGGCTTGCACAAGTTCTTTAGTGGGTTTAGTCAACGATGGGTCATGGTTTGTTTTGATCCTCATTAGATGAAATAATGCAAGGCTATTTAGTGCATCTAGAAATGCTGAGCTGAAGTAGTCAACTGCATCATTTAGAGGGAGGGTTTTTAGCAGGGTCTACTTCACGATGTTGAAAGCTGACAATATCGAAGCTGATATTGTCGGCACCACAACATCGAAAGCGCAGAATATCATGCAGGTAAACGGAAATCTCCGTAGGGGGAGATTTCCATTTAACTCAATGTAGTGCGGTCTCAGCGTTGGAATATTTATGTGGGGGGGGGTGTTGGAGGTGCAGAGTGCCTTGCCCCCTGCCTGCGCTAGTTAGTTTTTATTTTTGTTCCTTTTTTTTTAAATGTTATTCGATGTTTTACTACATTGATCACTAGAGGTCGACCTTTAGTGATTTGATGTAGTAAGATTTCGATAACGTAATATAGATGCTTTTTAGCATGCACCAGTTAATCTTTTTAGTGTAGCTATGAAGGATGGTGGGTTGAATTTAGTCAGGTTCCTTATTTGTTTGTACTGGTGTGGATTTTGAAAGGAGGGGCAGTTCAGTGAACAAAGGCGGGAAGATGGTCACCGAGGGTGTTTGGGAGAGTACCAGGAGAAGGTACTTTATTGGGGTAACTGACCAGAATCCAATCTAAAATGGAGCCATTGTCATTGTTCCTATTAGGTCTGGTTGGAGAAGTGATAAGCTGAGTGAAATTAAATGGATTGATATTCGAAGTTGGAAAGTTAGAGCAGAGGTCTAGCTAGTTGATATTTACGTCACCCAGGATGATAGTTTAATTTGTAATATTGTTGGAAATCCAGGTAAGTATTTCTTCCATTAAGTGAATTTTTTACCAGGGGGTATATAAAGAACTATTATGCACAATTTTTTCCAGTCATTCATTTTTAGGAAGGAAATACGAATTTCAGCATTAGTAAACTGTGGAATAGTATTTGTATAGGGAATTATATTGTAGGTTTTCAGAAAAAGTGGTGCAACACCACCTCCTTTTTTATGGGCTCTATCTGATCTTAAAGTTGCGAAGCCTGGAGCAAGAAGTTCAGTGTCCTTAATGTAAGGTTTTAGCCAGGTCAAGGTAGCAGCAATGATACCTGGGTGACTGTGGACAAACCATGTGTGAAAGTCAGGAATTTTAAGAAATGCTTTGCAGGTTTAGAGTGACCATATATAAGGATTTGCGGGAATTGCTGGTGTGAGGTTGGGTGGCTGGTTTTGGTTGATGTGGGTCCAGGATTGGGGTGAATGTCTCCACATAAGGGTAAGGTAGTGAGCCTGAAAGAGTAATATAGTAACTGTTGGTTTCAGATAGGTTTGGTAAAGTTTTGCAGGTTGGTGGCAGAAGTGTGTGGTGGATTAAAATGGGATTTTTTTTTGTGGGAATATTTTTATTTTGTATAGAAGAAGGGGATTTATTTAACAGGATCTACGAGATATGTTTGTGTAGCTTTCAGAATGTTTAGATAAGGAGGATGTGGTTGTGTATTTGGGGGGCAAGGAAATGGGGTTGAGTACAGTGAGATGCAATACAGAAAAGAAAAGTACAATGAAAGGTGAGAAGAGTAGTATGAGAATGTTAGAGAGATACACAATAGGAAGAATTCTATCAGAAGGGTGTTTAGAGTTGAGAAGTGGTTGACAGGGTAAGAAGGCAGTGTAGTAATAGGAAAGGTTAAATAGTGAAAGGAGTTATTAAAATAACAAGCTAGGAAGAAAGGAAGGGTTATAAAGGGAAAGGTTAAGTTGAATAAAGACAGATTAAGTAGTAAACTAGGAAGGATGGGTAGAAAGGAGAAGGTGTAAAGCGATGAGCAGTTAGAGAAATTAATTTGAAGATAAGTAAAGTATAGGATAGTGGAGTAGTGGCTGATAGATGCTGTGAAGTGGGATGGTAGAGTGTGAAGGAGGAATTTCTGAGTTAATAATGGGTAGGTGGGGGTTGGGTATGTGAGACAAAGAAAACTTGAAGTGTTAGGTTATGATTGTTTGAAGTCAAGTAGGGGGAGGTGCTAAGTGGAAATAACTGTAGGTGTAATGGGGTTTGGTGGGAACTGGGGGTAGGGTAAGGGAGTGGAGTGTGCCCAAGCATAATGCAGGCAAATGGAGCAGGCTGAACCACACCAATGAACTGCAAAACTGTCAGTGAGACTAGGCCTCAAGCAGGTCAGTGCAACAGACCCATTTATCCAGGTTCTCTATTCTATCAGAATTTATCTGTTTTAAAGTAAGTTATATTTTGCAAATAATTTTCTTGAAATTTCAGACCACAATTCTGTTAGCCCTACTTTTGAGAAACTACCTTGTTTGGTTAGAGCAAATACTGTGAGCAATACGGCCATACATACACTGGTTTGAGTTGCTACAGACTCCAAAGTTACAGGGTTGCATAAAGAATAGAGCAGGGGAGGGAACCTAACAATGTGCTCCTGGCAGTGTGCCCACCACTAACAGCTTAGCTTCACAAGTAAAATTAAGTGAAACTTAACAGCTGCTTCTCAGAGCAATAACATACATTAAGGACAGGCTGTGTAATTCCATAGGTAAGGTTGTGGTACTGTAGTTGGTGCCGCAGTGTTGAGGTCAGTGTCAGGGTGAAGCTGAGATTCAGTGCTTGCAGTCAGATGCTGATCTTCTAAAGTAGCTGCAGTACAGAAACAGAGAGTAGGGGAGCTAGGGGAGACATGCAGAGATTACAGAGAGGTAAGATAGAGTACCGTACTGTTCAGCAGGATAAGTAGCAACTTAACAATAGCAAGTGACTATAATGTGACAACTCAGAGGCTAGCTACTGCACCATCATAGAAAAGATATATAGTACATGTATTATGCATAACTTTATTTTCAATGGTCTAGATGGAATGGTTGGGAATAGCCTGTTGAAACATGTATGGTGGGACTATTAGCAGACATTCCATTCTGCTACATTAAATTTCTATAATTCATCTTCGACATTTACCATGTATCATGCAGCAGAGCTAAGCCCTTGCCGAATCCTTACAAAATGGTTATTCATTACTAAGTGAGCCAATCAGCCATAGAACAATGACAATTCAGCCAATCAGAGTGCAATAATGCTGAATCCTTACAAAAAGGTAATTGGTGACTAAGTGAGCCAATCAGCTATAGAATAAAGAAAATTCAGCCAATCAGAATGCAATAACAGGAGCTGAACAATGCATACTTACAGAGTAGACAACTGGTAATGGTTTCTGAGATAGGAATAAGCTCAGACCAATATTTATGAGAAATGCTGGGAAAATATATGGAAAAAGAAAAATGCAATTCACAATCTTTTACAGGTAATGTAGTTCAATAACCTGAGAAAAATATATATGGGATATGGTTAAAAACAATTGGAAGCAGTGAATGCAGTGCAAATCCTTGTACAAATAATGCAGTTCAATACATTGAGATCAAGAAATATGCTAAACAGTTGGAAAAGATTAATGCTTTACAAAACTACAAACTTACATGGCAAGCATACTTCACGGTGACTCGATGGGGTTACAGCACCACACACAACACCTTACAAATGGCACCAGTCTGTTTATCCTACTAATTAGATTTCATCTGGAAATTGGTGTGGGGAGCGGTCTACATCTGTTTGCCACATTCTAACTGAGAAAATCTCAGGGCATGACATACAGCAGAGAACCAGACCAATAAACTGCAAAAACTATCAGTGAGACTAGGTCTCAAGCAGGTCATTGCAACAGACCCATTTATCCAGGTTCTTAGTTCTATTAGAATTTATCTGTTTTAAAGTAAGTTATACTTTTGCAAATAATGTTCTTGCGATGGTCTTTACAGCTGATATTTACCCATTGTAATTTCAGACCAACATTCTGTTAACCCTGAAAAAATTACCTTGTTTGGTTAGAGCAAATACTGTGAGCAATATGGCCATACATACACTGGTTCAAGTTACTACAGAGTCCAAAGTTACAGGGCTGCATAAAGAATGGGACAGGGAAGGGAACCTAACAGTGCACTTCCAGCAGTGTGCCCACCACTAACAGTTTAGCTTCAGAGGTAAAATTAAGTGAAACCTAGCAGCTGCTTCTCAGAGCAGTAACGTGCATCAAGGACAGGTGATGTAATTCTGCAGGTAGGGTTGCAGACTGTAGCTGGTACAGCAGTGTTGAGGTCAGTGTCAGGGTGCTTACTGACTTGAGGTTATCTGCTAATCTCCTAAAGTAAATTAAGAACAGGCTGTGTAATTCCATAGGTATGTTGTGGAACTGTAGCTTGTACAGCAGTGCTGGAGTCAGTGTCAGAGTGTAGGTGAGATGCAGCACTTGTGGTTAGCTGCTGATCTTCTAAAGTAGATGGACAGCACACTACACAGGGACTCATTGGGGTTGCACCAAACAATACTTTACAATCTTAAAGGCCTAGGTAGGTGTGTGTATGTGTATATATATATATATATATATAGATGGATTCACTTGAGAATCTCGAAAAACTGAAATACCGAATTTCAGTTTTCCAAAATTCAAATCCCGAAACCTTACAAGCCCGAAACACTACAAGCACGAAACTTAAAATCCCAAATATACACTACAGACACAACACACACATACACATACACACACTCTCCCCCCACAATCAAACATACAATCCTAAAATACAAATAAGCAGGGGGGCAAGCCCCCCTGCACCTTCTCATGTGGGGGGCTGTGCCCCCCCACCCCTCTACTTATATATTCTAACTCCAAGACCGTATAATCACACACACAAAGGTAACTCACACCCACATATTTCACAGCCCCTTGCATACACACATTGCAACCAAAACACACACTAAAATACACTACAGCCCATAACCTACACACTCATACAGACTTACCTGCACTTACATCCATTCATACACGGCAACACCAGAAGCTCCAAACTTCGGGATTTCAGATTTCATGCTTCTGGTGTTTTGCGATTTCAAGCTTTTGGGCTTAGAATTTCGGAAAACTGAAAATCGGTATTTCAGTTTTTTGAAATTCTAAAGGGAACCCATATATATATATATAGAGAGAGAGAGAGAGAGAGAGAGAGAGAGAGAGAGAGAGAGAGGGAGAGAAAGGATACAACAGCATAAACTGCCTTAGCAAAATTCATTGATGGAATGAAGTTCTGGATCAGTAACATATTTTCAGATATATGATACCTTGATGATGGCTGATGGACAGCCCCTTGGTGTCCATCATTTATCAAGAAATATATCCAGATCACAAACTTGCAGCACACATTCCAGTTAAACATCCATCATACTGATCATTGCTGCAGTAGACTTAGCTATGTGGGTTATATCCTGCCAAGGATATAACAGCTGTCCAGCTTCCAAAGCTTCAGGGCACCTATTACACGCCCAAGCTATGAGGTATCTTGAGTTGAGCCTTGGTTTCAAAGACAAATTTGAGCACAAAGCACTTCAGAGCTTTACTACCACTAAAGAGTATACTACTTTGAGGCTTTTGAGGAGCGATGCTTGGCTTGTGCTGTTTTTTACTGGATAGATAAGTTCCCTTTGGGGGAAAAAAACTTCCATTCTCTTATTTGTGTTGCTGTTTTATTACCTTCCTCTTCAAGAAAGTTATTTTACAGTTAGGAGTGTTATGTTTTAATGGATTATCATGAGACTATAGCATACTTTTAAATGGAACACTCATTTTTCCTGTCAGTGTAAAACTGGTATAAAGTAACTGAAAGCATGTTTTTTTCTGTGTACAAACTGTGTTTATTTTAATTTTTGTGGCACTGGCATAGTGTTTTAAAATGCTTTTTACTGTGTACCTCGGTCAAAAAAAGTAACTTTTGTTGACTGATAGTGCTTACTGGCTTTTACTATTGTCTTCCCCAAATAGAGGGACCATTTTCGGTTTGACCATGGAACAAACTATCAGTCCCATGGTCAGTCCTTCTCACAGCCACAAAAAAGAAGAAATTATGGAAACAGCCTTAGCCACCACAGCAGGCTAGCAATTTGCATTAGCCACAGGTGGTTGTCTCTGCTAAGGACATTTGTTGAACCTCATACCACTCATCTTTTATCACGGATCTATCTTGTATAGCACCTAGAACCACTATGGACCAGGGGTTAGGGACGTCCTCCGTAGCTCTTGTGTTCTCCTCAATGGACAAGGGAGAGTCACCTTTGTCATTCCTGAGAGATGGAACAAGGAAGGTTTCCCTATTGAGTCAGAATGCTGTACCCAACCCTGGGAAAGCTGCAAAGCTGCAGCTGCCATTAGTAATATGGTTGGCCCTATTTTCCTGTCAAACAGAAACACACAGAAAACCAAGCATGTATTGACTCCTCCTTAAATTTCTTTGGATAGCAGTAATTTACTGGGTCTGGCTCAGGGTTTAATTCAGGCTGTTGATCCTTCTTGTAAAGTAGTTTCTGGTAAAAGAAAGAGGAATTCCTCTTTTCCTGAAGAGATTCAAGATTCTGAGTCTGAACAAGATGATGCAGGGATTTTACACATTTTTCCCCTCAGATTTCTGTTTCAGACTCGGGGGTGGGGGTCTTTCTCTACTACTGTTACTAAGATGTGCCAGCATTTTCAGTGGGAAAATGCTGAGGTTTCTCAATCCCTCAGAAATATTATGAGTTGTTACAGAAGAATTTTCCAGATCCTACACCCATTTCTAATATTCTGGGTACGTTAAAGGATGTGTGTATTACTGACTGCAGTTTTCCTGATAGACAGCTGTCACTAAAAAGGCAGACAGAATGTATAAATTTTCTCAGTCGTTTACATTTTTATGCACTATTCCCATACCTGACCCAGCAGCTACTGCTCTGGCTGATCCCATTGCTGCTAATCACAGTCAATTCCAATTCTACTCTTTCTGATAAATAAAGGAGAATTACTGATGGGTATGGGGGAAAAAGTGTTTGTTTCTGCAACTTTGATTTTCAAAATTTTGTATTGACAGACACTTATGATAACGTTTGTTGTGACTAATTGTGAAAGTCTGAGGAATGTTTTATCCACAGTTTCTTCTTGTGAAGATAACATCTGCTGTAGTAACTTAGTTTATTCTATTGCACCAGTCATTACTCATTGTGTACAATGTGTGTATGACACTGTTGATACTTCTTCAAGGACTATGGCCACTGGTAATGTTTTGAGGAGGTTTGCATGGCTCCATTCTTAGAACCTCCCAAATAAAGTTAAAAATGAGATTTTAAATTCAGTCTTGAATGATGTCATGTCAAAACCAGTTACCTCTTCTACTGAAGAGGTGATCAAAATGTGTGTTGAAAGGGGCAAGCTGATTCCGGGAATATTTAAGATTTTTCAGCCCTCCTCTTCCAAAAACTTTCCTAAGGAATTTCTATCTCTTCATCTGATTCTGGCAAAAAGCAGAATAAACAGTTTCAAGAAAATACAGGTAAACAGACATCTAAGAAGAAATGGAAAGGGGATTACAAGAGGTATTGAATCTCAGAAAACCAAGGACAGTCCAATAAGTCAGAATGACTATTCAGGAGACCTTGAGACCCCCCCCCCCCCACCCAGGCCTCTTATTTCTTCCAGAAGGTCTGAACCTCCATTTGTATTTTTGGCAACAGATAGACTCAGACAAATGGATTCTGAAAATCAGTCATCAAGGTAACAGATGGTAGTGGGAGGAAATTCCTCCTTTTAATGAGTCATTCCTCATCTTCCAGATCAGACTATTTTGTTTCCCCGGGTCACATGCAGTTCCAAGGAGTGACAGAACCTGCTCCTGCTTCCCAGGTGGAGAAAGGTTTTTAATCAAGGGTGTTCTTAGCATCAAAGAAAGAAATGTTTGGAGACCAGTTCTAGATCTTTCTTTCCTAAACTTGTTTGTGATAGTGCCCAAATTCAAAATGCTGTCACTTCAAAAGCAGTTACCTTTTCCTCCTCTTTTGGTTGCCTGGTAACACATTTATTTATTTATTGACATTTGTTAACCAGGTTGGTCCAACTGGGCCAGAAGCCCATTTTTAGTGGAGACCCGAGGAGAAAAGCTCCAGATTACAAACAACATTAGGTGGGGTCATGGCAGGGACAGGTCTTGTAGTTTGGAAGGTGCAGTTTAATTTCTTTTTTGAAGTGTATAGGGTGTGTAATGGAGCAAATGTGTACAGAAATTTTGTTCCAAGCTTGGTCTAGGGAGCATTTATACAGAAATTTTCCCACTTTTTTTTTTTGGATGGTATATTTTCAGAAGTTGCTGGTTAGAGGTGCAAAGGGTCCGAGATGGGGAGTATGTAGATGTAAGAGAGGACAGAGCAGGGCAGGATGATGGTTTGTATATAATATTGTGTAGTATTTGAAATTGTGATAGAAGGAGTTGTTGGGGATTTCAAGCCATTGGAGAGTGTTTAGTGATAGGCAGTGGTGTGAGTTGTAGGGAGAATTTGTGATGAATCTAAATATTTAGTGGTAAGTTTGTTGAAGTTTGTTGAAGTTTGAACAAGGTTGTGGACTGAATGTTAGTTAGTACTGGGGCAGTGTATAGAAGGAAGGAGAGGAGAAGAGCTTGTGCCAGGGAGTGTCTGGTATTAGGGTTTTTTTGTTTCGGTATAGTAATCCTAGTTTCTGGAGATTTTTTTTTATACATTGGAGAAAGTGATGGTTAAACTTAAGTTCATCATCTATAATAACTCCTAAGAGCTTTGTGTGGGGTTCAGGTTTTATGATAGTGTTATTAGAGGAAGTAATAGTGACGGCTGATTTAAGATGAGAGAGGAAGCAGAGAAGAAACAGCAAGAGTTTAGTCTTTTTGGGGTTAAGAATGAGAAGATTATCAGACAGCCACTTCTCTGTGGATAGAAAAGTGTTTTATATTAGGGTGAGAAGTTCAGAGATATTTTTGGAGGTAGAGATGAGAGTCGAGTCATCTGCATATTGGATGAGGGAGGATTGTTAAACAGGAGGGGACCCAGGATGGAACCTTGTGGAATGCCGAAAGGGATTGGAATATAGTTAGAGCAGGATGAGAGCCATCTGACTGCTGTCTAAAAGATAGATAGCTGGAGAACCAGGCTAGGGAGGTGGTAGATAGGTTGAGATTAGCAAGTTTAGATAGCAATATAGGGTGAGAGACTATATCAAAAGCTTTGGATAGGTCAAGAAAGAGACAGGATATGAGTTTTTTTTATCATGGGCCTCAGCGATAGTATGAGTAAAAGATAGGAGGGTGGTTGTTGTGCTATGGTTAGGATGGAAACCAGGATGAGTGGGAGTGAGAAGGTTATATTGTAGCAGATAGTTGAGAAGTTGAGTGTGAATGCATTTTTCAAGTATTTTAGAGAGGGGGGATAGGATGGCAATGGGTCGGTAGTTAGTTGGGTCAGTTGACTTTCCTCCTTTATGCAGGGGATGGTGAAAAAGGACTTCCAGATGAGAGGAACTATAGCTTCTTGGCTTGATCTATTGATGAGAATGGATACATGATAGGCTATAGATTCAGCAGCCAGTTTGAGAAGGTAGGGGGGAGATTATCTGTGGAGGGTGAGCAGGGTTTAAATTTCAGAAGAAGTAATTTGATGTAGACAGTGGGAATAGGGTAGAAGGAGAAGAGGTTATTGTTGTGTGGGTGGAGGGGAATAGGGCGAGCTGTGGGGTTAGAATTTGAGGGTGTGAGATTTTGGATCATGTCAATGAAAAGTTTGTTGAGGAGGGTAGCAGTCTCTAGTGGTGATTTATTTGGAAAAGAGGAGGGGTTGGAAGGGTGGCCTGGAGAAAGAATATGGTTTAGAGTTGACTAGAATTTATGTGGGTTGGATTTGCCATTGAGTTGGGCAGTGTTGTAGTAGGATTTTATATCATTATTTATTTGTTCTTGACACGATTCCTTAGTTGTTTATAACTGCATAACAGGGGTAGTTCTTTTTTTTTAACCCAGGCTTTCCAAGCACTATCTCTTTTGTGCATAAGGGATCTGGTATCTTTAGAAAGCCAGGCGGCATGATCTGGTTTGAGTCTAATTCTTCTGGAGGTGGCATGGGATTTGAGGGTGTTCAGAAAGATGCTATTAAATTTACTCACTGTGTCATCGAGAGGGATTTGCTTAAGGATGGACCAGTCAATATTAGACAGTATGGAGTTGAACTGAGTGATATTAAAGTTTGTAAGTTTGTGACAGTGTCTATAAAGGTGAGATTTGGGTGATTGTTTGGCGTGCCTTAGAACAGAGGTGGGGAGATGATCACTTAGGGAGTTAGGTAGGGTGGTTGGGCTATGGTAGTGGTTGAGGGAGTTAGTGAGAATCCAGTCTATGGTAGAGCTAGATGGTGAGGTTTTGTGCAGGTGGGTGGGGAATGTTATTAGTTGGTGGAATCCATGAAGGTTTATACTAAACTGTGGTGAGTCAGTAGAAAGTTTGGCCCAGTCTCTATTGACATTGCCGAGGATGAGAGTTTCATAGTTTATGTTATGGGAGAACCAGGATAGGATGGTTTCTAAAGAGAGATGTTGTTTCCAGGGGGGATATAAATGAAAGCAACAGCAAATTTTTTGTGTGGGTTGAGGTGGCAGTTGAGGATGATTAATTCAGCTAAGTGAAAGTCTGGCATAGGGATGGAGATGGGTGAGAGATTTAGGCCATTAGAGTAGAGGATGGCTACACCTCAACCTTTTTTTGGGAGTCTGTCTAAGCGGTAGATGTTATAGCCAGGTAGGAGAATTTCACTGCCTGTGATGTGGAGTTTGAGCCAGGTTTCAGAAAGGGATAGAATGTGGGGGGATATGTAGGCTATCCATGAGTGTAGTTCAGAGATTTTGTTAGTGAGACTTTGTAAATTTAGTGAGTAGACAGCTAGGTGTTTGTATAAGGAAGCGTATTGATTGGGAGAATGAGGACAGATGGAAGCTTGAGTGGAGTAGGATGTGGGGGGAGTATTGTGGGGTAGGTGGCTGAGAGGGAAGGAGAGGGGGCCAGGGTTAGGGTGGATGCCACCAGAATGGAGAAAGTTGTTAGTAAACAATGTGAGTGGAGGAAATTGTTGGAGATAGTTATAGAGTTTAGATTTGGATTTGCTAACGAGTGGGTAGTTGTGATATAAAGTTAGTTTATGAAGGCAGTTAATGAAGAAGTTGAAGAGGGATGGTGAGATAGTAAAGGACTTAAAATTTGTTTATCACTACACCCCTATTCATCCAGACTTCAGATGTTTCCTAAGGTTGTGTGTGTCTGGATGACATTGTCATTTCTCTGCCTTACCCTTTGGAATATCCAATGCACTAACAGTGTTCACAAAGTATCTAGCTCCATTTATAGCTCATTGCAGGTTACATGATATCCATATTTTTCCATATTTAGACAACTTGCATATCTTTACAGTCCTTTTCAAATTGTCAGGAATCTCTCTCTTTCTCTTGGATTAGAGATCTCTTACAAAAGCTGAGATTCCAAGAGACATTCATTCAAAAGTCTTTCTTGAATCCTTCCACAGGATTGTGTTCTTGAGATGTCAGCTTGACACTTTACTTAAAAGAGCTTTACTTCCACAGGAAAAAAATAGATTGATGTCTAGTTTTATTTCTAAGGTTTTCAATTCAGGCTTCAGTCACTCAGAAGGAATACCTCAGGATTTTGGGTCTCATGATATCCCTGGCAAGATTCCACAGAAAAAAAGATACAGTGGTATCTGAAATCTCTCTGATCCTAACACCAACATTCTTTATCAGTTCAAATTTGGTGGAGTTTGTCAGCAAAGAAATCATTTGGTGGAGACAACAGATCTCCTTAAATACAAGTATCCCATTCTCCCTCACTGCTCCAAAACAGTCAGTCACCATAAATAAGTCAAGCATTGCTTGGGAAGCAGTTTCAGGAGGCATAAAAGTGCATGGGGTGTTGGACACCAAGGAAAGGTGCAAGCATATAAATATCAAGCAGATGTTTACCCTGAAAAAGGCACTCAACTCTCTAGACCATCTTTGTTCCCCAGGACCTCTACAAGTGGTCACAAACAATACCACAGTCATGTAGTACACTGACAAACAAGGGATAAGCAGGTCATACCCCCTTTGTTGACTAGCCATGTTAGCTTGGGATATAAATTGACAGCACAATCTCACTATAGGCATCTGACATTTTGTCAGAGGACAACTGTGTGGCAGACAAGCTGAGCAGAACCATTGCAGACTGTCATGAATGGAAGCTAGATAGGGGGTCTTCGAAATTTGATCTCTGAGCAATTGACTGTCATGATTCTGTTGCAGGACTCCATTTAATAAGATCTGGAAGGCAGATGCCTTTTTTTTCCCTTGGACAGGAATGTTCCTATATGCTTTTCCACCCTTTGCACTAATATCTAGGTACTTCTGAAGATTCAGGAGGAGTCCTCATGATCATTGTGGTGATTCACTTCTAGTCTAGACAACCATGGTTCTCCTTTCTTTTGGAAGTGTTCAGGGGCAATTACCACAAGCTTCCTCATAAACTGGATCTACTCATACAATAACAGGGGTGTTTGATTAACCCTGATATCAATCAACTTCAAATAACTGTATGGATAATAGAATCTTAATTCTTTTTAGGAACCTGTTTACTGAGGAGACGCAGCAGGTACTAATGGAGACAAGAAAGCATGCTACCAGAAAATCATACAGTAGCAAGTGGAAAAGGCTTTCTAGTTGGTGCCAACAGCATAACCAGCACCCATTTAGGGCTAGCTGTACTCTGGTTTTACAATACTTGTATGGGTTACTATCCTATGGCCTTTCTTATTCCTCTGTCAAAGTTAATTTCAGCATGTCTGCCCATAGATCCTCTTCTTTTAGTGCAGTCTCATGTCAACATTTTTTTGAAAGGGGTTTTGCATAAGAGGCCTCCAATTAAACCGGTGGCCCCTCTTTGGGATCTTAATTTTGTGTAAGAGAAGCTAACACTTGCTTCATTTCAACCAGCTAATCTGGTTACCTTGAGGTTCTTAACGTGGAAAACAGTTTCACTGATGGTTATGTCCTCTGTAAGAAGGGTTTCTGAGTTGCAAGATCTTATGGTGAGTCAACCCTATCTCATTTTCCATAGGGAAAGGGTTTCTTTGAGAACTAATAGTCTTTTTATACCCAAAGTGATAAACAAGTTTACTTTAAGCCAAACTATCCATCTCCCCCCTTTACTTAGATAACTGTAGATCAGATGTCAGTTTTCATTCATTCCTCAATCACTGGGTTCAGATCCAATCCTCGGATCTGACTCGGCCGATACTAAAGCTCATGGCCACCAAAAACAATGGAGCTCCTCCCTTTCCAATAATGCACCAACCCTAACATTCCTCAGATCTCATTTACTGCTTTAGCATGGAGATATGGTCGCCATTGGCTCTTGAGCTTGCATAGCATTTTGAATTCAGATAAGTGAATTTTCCTTCTATAACTTTTGGTGTTATAATCTTTATTGTTTGTACCTCCTTTTCTACACTTTTCTGGTATTTCAATCCTTCATGCCCTTTTGATAATCTTTCTACCATCACTGGTATTTTCGATCTTAAAAAAAAAAAAACATTCTTACCTTTCTTTTTATTTGTGCAGGAATAATGTCTGAGAAAGCTTGTTTTGGTTTTAAAAAATGTTCAGAATGTGCACATAAAATTCTGCTTCCCAATTCTTATGCATTATACATGTATTGTTAAGGCTCTCATCACCTCATTGTTGAATGCAAAATTTGTCATGCATTTAATCTTAGGGCCATGGCTGATCGGAAAAATTAATATTAAAAGGACTTCTTCCTTCTTCTTTTTCCAAAGCCTTATATGGGGCTCAACCTCTAATAAACATAAGGCAAAAGAGTCTGCCAAGTCTTCTTGGTCCTCTACACCATCCTCAGATCCCACCACTGAACCACCAATGAAAAAGGCAAAAAAAAATCAGATACGAAAGCTACTCCTGCTTTGGCATCTGACAGTAAGTCAGCTTCATCGGATCCAACCTTTTCGGATCTGAAGCTGTTACCAAGGACTACATACTCCCCTTCTGTGGATCTGATGCCATCACGCTTACCTCCTCCCTTCTTGGATATACATCGATGCTCAAAATCCCCTTCAGTGGCATCTTCTCATTATTCTAGGAGTCTCACAGAGGCAGATGTGGACAGGATGATGAGGAAGTTCCTCTCCACGTAAATACAAGTGGAAGTTATTCTGGCTCCTACCCCATTAGGTCAGGAAGCCTTTATAAGCACTACACCACCCCTTTTGGTTCCTTCAGCATTATGACCAGTCATTTTGGTGCCCTTGGATCAGAGTCTTCTGAGACCACCAACTTCAGATCTGAAGATATTCGTCTCTTCGGATCTAAGGCTTACTCTGAGTGCTCCAGCTCCTACTGTTTCGGATCAAGATCATAGGAGGTTACTAGACTATTGGCCCTGAAGCCCTTATAAGCCCAGCCAAGAGTTTATCCCATGTCTAGACAAGTCAGTACCCGATGCCTCTGTTCAGCAGGGACACGGGTGGATATATTTTCTGTTTCCCATCCAGTTATCCAGATTGCACTTAAAAAGGGGTAAACAGGTACTCTGCTTGACGTGGAGAGTGAGGCTATTCCATAGATGTGGGAGTCCCTGGGGCACAAATCTGTCCAGCCAACAAGTCCTGTTGATGTCAGAGACCAGGTTCAGGCTGCATGTGCAAGTGGAGCTTGACTTGTGGATATGCAGCAGTCTCATCAAGGTGGGGTCCATGACTCCCTTGTATGCCAGACAGAGGTCATCTCTAAGGAGTCTGTATGAATCTGAGTAGCAGGATAGGGCTTTTAGCCTATATCTGTATGGTAGATGTTTGAGGCCCTGGATTATCCTAGTGAGGAACCTCTGTGGTCTCTCCAGCTGCTGCATATGCTTTGTGAAGTACATGCCAAAAGAGGCATTGTACGCAATAATGGGCCTTATAAGGGAAGAATATAGAGGGATGTTATGACCTCCTTGTCCCTGAATGAGATACCCTTCCTTATGAGGTGGACCATGTAGAAAGCTTTCTGTACAATGGAAGCAACATGGTGGTCAAAAGTGAGGTTGCTATCAACCTGGGTGCCCAAATCCCTCACGACTGATTGCATGCTTAGGATGTTGTTACTAATGTGATAATTTATGGGGATGTCACTCTCCCCAAGGGGGATGATGATGATGCATTTCTTGGCATTCCGTTTGAGGCCATGTTTCTGGCACCAGTCATTTTGTCTGAGTGAGACCATCTTGGAGGATGTCTACATTACTAGGGGAATTCATGACAGCACCCAGCTTGCAGTCATCTGCAAACTTGGTCAGCCATAGCCCACTGGTTTTGGCCTGCACCTCAGAAAAGTATATCCCAAATAACAGAGGCCCAAAGACCGAACCCTGGGGTATGCCGCTTGCCACGGGGTCTGTGGCTTGAGGTGGCTTCCCCTATTTTGACTAGATGGGTTCTATCAGTGTGCCAGTTTTCTACCCATCTGGTAAAATACAGATTTCTGCTTAGTTGAGAGAGTTTATCTATTATGCCCGAGTGGGGAATATTGTCAAAGGCTTTGGCCAGGTCAAGGTAGGAGGTGTGCACCATCTTCCCCTCGAGCATGGCTTTTGTGACTGTCTCAAAGAAGTCGACCAAATTTAGCAGACATGACCTCCCCTTGATGAAGCCAAACTATGTGGGCTGGAGTGTTTTGAGGTTGCCAATGTCCTTGTTAATGAAGTCCATGATAATTTGTTCCATGGCCTTGCAGATCAGGCTAGTTAGGCTGATAGGTCTATAATTTCCTGGATCAGTGGATGCTCCATCTTTATGTAAAGGGATGACAGTGGCTGTCCTCCACTCAGCTGGGACGAAGCCTGTACTCAGGCTTTGGTTGAACAGGGCACCTAATGGTGCTGCAAGTTCCTGCCTGAGTTCACGTAGGATGCAGCCTGGTATATTATCAGGTCCCATGGAGACTGTATTTTTTTGCCTTTGAGAGAGCAGTGATGACCTGCTCCCTAGATATAAGAGGAAGGAAGCAGATACTGGGAAAGTCCTGATTTACTGATGGGGGGACAGCGGGTGAAGCTTTCTGTGAATCTGTCAGCCAGCAGGTTTGCTATACCTACAGCATTTGTATATGTAGTGCCCTTGACCACCAGTTCTGAACAGATCTGGTTCCTTTCTCTAGGGATGTGGACATATGTGAAGAAGGCTTTATGACCTTTTCTAGTAGATGTGACCAATTTGGACTCAAAGTTTGCTTTGGAGGATTTCACTAGTGCTCTTATTTACTTCTTCAGGCTAAGGAAATATTGCTTCCAACTGGGCACCTGCTTCTTCTTGGTCTTGGACAGCAATGTTTTCCTTTTGTTATAGAGTTTATTTAATGCAGATGTCCACCAGACAGGTTTACTCTTCCTTGCAGAGGATGATTTAGTCCTGTCAGGTATTCCTGATTCCATGCGTCTATATAAATGCTTGTATAGTGCTTTGATGTAGTTTTGGATATTGGTGCCAGTTCCTACAGAGGAGGAGGGGGCTGTGAAGCTGTTTATACCATCCCTGTCTGAATGTCTGATTCTAGCTAGAGGCGGATTGGGGAGATGGTGATTTCACAAGTGACCACTTTATGGTCAGATCTTACCAGGGAGGATGAAACTGACCCAGGGTGTCCCTGTCAGGTCTGAGGTGTTAACAGTGTTCTCTACCCCTCTGAGCTTTGGCATTGTATAGCTTGGCTCCGATCTCTGTCTTGGGTAGACTGCCTTTGGGGCAGGGGGAGCTGAGTGACTGGAAGCTTGGCTTCTTGGCTCCACTGGCTTCCTTCACTTCGGAGAGGTCTGCCTTTGAGGTAGTGGAGAGGGTATGTTCTGCTCCTGCAGGACAGATGGTTCTTCCCTCTTTGGATCATCCATCTGGATCCCACATGTCTTTGTATGCTGAGCGTCATTATCCTGGTTCACAGGGACAGCCTACCCAAAGTCTCTAGGATACCCAGCTGGGTATTACCATTTCTTCTGATACTCTCTGAACATCCTACCAAAGAGGTCCTTAGGAAGTGAAAGTGCAAGAGGAGGCACTTAAATTCCCCTCAGGAATCTATCACCTAAGGCACTGATTTTGATGAAAGGAAAGTCTCCCCAAGATCACCACCAGAAGATGTCACCTTTGAAGACCTCTTTGAAATCCTAAAGCAAAGAGGTGGTTAGTCAGTCCAAAACCCTTCCTCGGAGAAGTCAGTACTCCTGGAGGCTTTTGTGTCTGGTCTGTCTACCTCCATGGTGACTTTGCCCACCAACATACTCATTGATTTGGTCTCTTGGTGGGTGTGGAAGGAACCAGACACAGTTGAGCCAATCTCCAAGAGACCGGATCAGATTCTGACGCCACTGGTAGGTAGGGAATTCTGGAGCAAGGGAGTGCCCATAGATGCCATGGTCATGGTGGTGGCCATTAAAAAGGAACTCATGAAACAGAGTTCCTCTGTCCATCCCCCTACCAGAGAGTCTAGGACAATGGAGAGATTTGGGAAGCATGTGCATGCTTCAGAAACATTTGGTCTCAGATTGCTGAATGACCTAGCCAATTTCACAAGACTTTTAAGGGATCTGATAAAGAACTATCAAATTCTCTTTCAGACACTGCCACTGTTGAGACTCATTCTTTTGTGGCATTGCAGTTGGCTACCCTATTATCAATTTCCAACTCATCCATGAGGCTTATCTGACATGTGGCTGAAGGTACCTCAAGGGCAGCAGGTTCAGGCATATCTATAAGGAGGCATGCCTGGATGCACTTGTGTGATGTTGTGGAGTCCTTCAAGTCCTCATTTGTCAATGCTCCTTTTGATAGTAGTTCTCTGTTTGGTCCAAAAGTGATGGAGATGCTCTCCAGGTGTGAGAAGGATGGAAACACCCTCTCTGTAGTGGGCTTACATTTTACGACTCCTCAAAGGACCATCACAAGGAATTGGTGAGGTGGTCAAAAGGTGTGGTTTAGGGAGTCCCAGGGTCCTTTCCAAGATCCATGTGGAGAAAGCTCCCCCAGGGGTAGAGGGGCAAATTCAAATGGAAGATGCAACCCTCATGGCAGAGGAGACTCACACAACCAGGGTTCCAGAGATTCTTTTTCTGATAGACCCTATCTGTGCTCCTGAAAGGAGGCCCAACTCTCCTGCTCTAGAGGCAGTCAGGGGTCACTTATCTCTACACAGGACAGCCTGGCTTGAAATCACAAAAGATACTTCAGTGCAGAATATTATATTAAGAGGTTATATAATTCCCTTTTCACTTCCACCTCTACCTCTACAGAAACTTCCTGATGTAACACACAGTCAGAGGAAATCAACAGCAATAGAAATTCAAAAGCTGCTACAAAAAAGAGCCATCTAAGAAGTCCCACCAGACCAAATAGAATCCAGGACTTACTCAAGATTCGTTTTAGTGCCATAGAAAACAGGGGGCTTGAGACCAGTTTGGATTTCCGTATCTTGAACAAGTCAGCTCAACCCACAAAGTTTCAGATGGTCATGATTTAGTCCATTCTGCCCTTTTTGAGCAAGGATGATTGGATGTGCTTAACTGACCTTCAGAATGTGTACTATCATATCAAAATGAACAGACATCCCAGAAGGAATCTATACTTCCACCTGGGAGCCAGTCACTATCAGCTCTGGGCACTACCCTTTGGCCTCACCACAACCCCTAGGGTGTCCACCAAATGCATGGCAATGGTAGCAGCTCAGTTGAGACTACAGAGATTCCAGGTGTTTCAGTATTTAGATGACTAGCTCATTACTGTCCTGACCAGGCATCTACTACTACAAGCATGGGATCAGGTGCTGCAGACTTTCTCCTACTCAGGGATAACCATAAACTACAAGAAGTCTCATTTGGAACCATCTCAGATTCTGGAGTTTATAGGAACAGTAGAATAGAGAATAAATGACAGCTTCCCTTCACTCTGAAGAGTACTATCAGGTTCCAGATCAAGAAAATAAACTTCAGTACCACAATTTCAGTTTGATCGATTCTACAAGTCATAGGGTCAATGTCAGCAGCCATAATTGTAGATCCCTTTGCAAGATTTCATATAAGAATTCTTCAGTGGATGCTGTCAACACAATGTTCAATTCTTTATCACCCCCTGTCAGCACAGATAAAAATAACCAGTACATGCAAGAAATACCTTTGGTGGTGGATAAATCAGATCAACTTTTACAAGGTCACCTCTTCATTCTCCATCAACCCAAGGCTGTAGTGACCACTGACACATCGCAGATTGGGTAGGGGGGCACTTGCTGGGAAAGACACTCCAAGGCACTTGATCCCTTGAAGAGGTCAAAACGCTTATCAATGTTCTGGAAGTGACAGCAGTCATCTTAACATTGCAAGTGTTCCAAGACTCTCTTTCTTTCAGGACAACTGCAATTCAAATGGACATGTCAGTAGTTTGATACATCAGTGCACAAGGGGGAAAACCAGGTCTTACCCCTTGTGTCGAGAAGCCCTCAGGGTTTGGCAATGGGAACTCTCATCCAACTGCTTTCTAATAGTAATACATATTCTGGAGAAATCCAACTTGATAGCAGACATACTGAGCAGGTCCATTTTACTACCTCATGAGTGGTCTCTCAACAACAAAATAATAGATATGATTTTCAGTCAATGGGGCCAGCCTTGCTGTGATCTTTTGCATCTCGTCTAAACAATTGCATAAGCTTCTTCACCCTAATTACCCTCAGAGGTGGAATCACCAACAGAAGTTCTTCTCCATAATTGGCCTCCCGGTCTTCTCTATTGCTTATCCTCTGATTCACCTAATTCCCAAATTTCTACAGAAAGATGCCCAGTTAATGATCAAGGTTATCCTCATTGCACCTTACTAGCCTTACAAATTTGGTTCCCCTTCCTTTGGCCACACTTACTGTACCCATTTGGGATCCTGGATCCAATTCCAGAACTCCTGACTCACCCAACAGGCGTGACACATCCAGATATTTCAAACCTCAAGCTAACACCATAGTTTCTCCAATTCCTTTGACAATCGGTTTTCTCTTCCCCTGTTCACCACATACTTTTATCTTTACATAAGACATTCACAAGAAAACAGAAGCAAATGAAAAAGGTTTGCCTTTTGGACACAGCAAAACCACACTGACCCTTTTTCAGCTCCAGTACAAAGTGTCCTAGAATTTTTGGCAACAATTTTAATGAGGGAACTAGCTCCTGAACAATCAATGTGCAGCTAGCAGCATTTTTTTATTTTCATGCTGGATATCACAATTCTTTCTTAGCTTCATCTAAACTTTGTAAAACCTTTTTAAGGGGCACCCTCCTGCTCAGACCACCCTACAAACATCCTACTCCACCATGGGATTTACATTTGGCACTACAAACCTTAATTCAATCTGCATTTGAACCAGCAGCTAAATGTGATCTTAACTTCATGACCTGGAAAACTATTTTTCTAGTGGCCATTATGTCCGCTAGAAGAATCTCAGAATCTTATCATCTAAACCTCCTTACTTGATTTTTCATAATGAAAAAGTGACATTACGTCGCAACACTTCTTTCCTTCCAAAGGTGCTATCATAATCCATTATCAACCAGCCAATTAATTTACCTGTTTTCTTTCCTAAATTTTCAAACAAAGATGAATATATATTACATTTATTGGATGTTCACAGACAATTATATTTTATTTACACAAAATGAAATAAATCAGAACTGACCAATTGTTTGTATCCTTTGCAGAGTCCTAATTAGGCAAACCAGTTGCAAAGGTTACTTTAGCCAAATGGCTGACAGATTGTATAATGTTTCTTTAGAAGTTGGTCATAATCTTACTAAAATCTATAACAACACATTCAACAAGATCTGTGACAACTTCCACAGTATTTCTTTCTAAAGCTTCCATGGATGATATATGCGCAGCTGCAAGCTGGACAAATCCTCATACCTTTATCACTCATTACAAATTGGATCTGGCTCTAGCGGAAGAGCAGCTTTTGACTCAACTGTGCTCAGGAACATCCTTCCTTAGGGTTCATCTGAGAATTTACATAGCTGGGGACTCTGTCCCAGTGGTTGAATAATTAATGAAATTTGACATTAGATAAAGAAGGTCTGATGTTGTCAATTTTCATTCATTCCTCAACAAATGGGTTTGGATCCAGTCCTCAGATCTGACTCAGCCATTAAACTAGCTTGTAGCCTCTAACAAACTCTCCAGCTCCTTTCCTACCCATAATGCACTATACCTAACTTCCATCAGATTTAGTTTGCCACTTTCGCTTCTAGATGTGGCTGCCATCACTCTTGAGCTGTACAATTAAAATAAGTGAGCATTTTCAACTTTTTCATTGCTAGACTTCTTTTGGATATACTTTATTCTTGTTGAAAGGTTTACTTTTCTTTTCTGATACTCTTTCAAATTTATTCAACCCTCTGCTCCCCTTTACACTTGTGTATTCTTTGCTACCATTGCTGGTAGGCCTTTACACCTGTTGTATAGTCATTGCTACCATTTCTGGTAGGCCCTTCCTACCCCATTTCCCATTCTTACTAGTCATATTTTAAATAACAAAAAAGAAAAAACTCCTTTTAGCCTTTTCTCGCTAGCTTCCAGCCTTTCATTATTATCTGTATCTAGTTGCTTTCTGTCCGGATACTTTAAGATTTGGAGTACTCTCTTTTGTTTTTTGAGGTATAACTTGTGGACATGTCTGATAAATGATTTAAAAAATGTGAAAAGTGCAGGCACAAAATGCCCTTTTCTGATTCTCATTTGTTATGTGTTGATTGTTTAGAACCTGATCATTTAGACCAGGATTGTGATGTTTGTGCTGGGTTCAACACCACAGCATTAACAGAAAAGCAAAATAAATTAATACTAAAGGGGCTTTTTATCAATTCCTTTCTTGCAAGTCATTGCTGGAGTTCAATCTCCAAGCACAAAAGCCAGGGACCCTTTCAAAAGGTCCAGATCCTCTGATTCTGCTGCATCCAGTTCTTCAGAGCTGAGGAAAAAGAAGTCAAAGTCAGATCTGATGTCTCTTTGGATCCCACTCTCTTCAGTTCTGATGAAATATGTGGCTGGTCCTTCTGATCTGAAAAAATGTACCTCGGATCCAATGTCTCTGGATCCTAAACTACTACTACATAAAGTTTACTTGCCCATTGTGGATCCAATACCATCTAGGGTGCCCTCCTTTTTTTGAAGTGGCACTCTAAGTCTCCTTTGTTGTCATATTCTCGTTCCTCCAGAAGTCTCAGAGAGGCAGATGTGGAAAGGATGATGAGGAGATTCTTCTCGGAGCAATTTCAAAAGAAAGTTATCATGGTTCCTACCCCTTCAGGTCAGAAACAATGTCCATCTACAGGTAACAGTTTCTCCTCTGACCCAACAAGCAGTGTTAGAGTCCTCAGATGTGAGTGTTCCGGGGCCTTCTGTGTCAGATCCAAAAAGAATTTCCTCTTTGGATAGGACAGTTACTCTGAGTGCACTAGCTTTGACATCTTCGGATCCAGGTGACTCTCTGAGCTGATGCTTCCTGGTCGGATCCAGGGGGATGTGATGGGCTCCAAGGATTTTGGAGCTATCCTCTCCTCTCTGAGCTGTGGCATTGGATAGCTTGGCTGTGGCTTCCAAATCAGGTGGTTGGCTCTCTGAGTGGAGGAAGGTAATGAGCCAGAGACTGTTTTGTTTGGCTCTGTTGGCTTTTTTCTCTGTGGAGGGGTCAGCCTTCAAGGTTGTGAAGAGGGTTTTCTCTGAGGTGGCTGGTCAGATGGGTTCTTCCTCCTTGGATCCACCCTCAACATATCAGCTGACTTTGCCCCATAATCCTCAGCATTCTACTCCACAGGGACAGCTGGCCCAAAGATTCCAGACTACCCAGCCTGGTATTGTCACCTCTTCCAATACTCTCCATATCATCCCACTGAAGAAGTCCCAAGGAAGAGGATGTGCAAGAGGAAGCACATGGATTCCCCAGGAGAATGTCACTGAGGATACTGACTTTGATGAAGTAAAAGTGTTTCTAAAGTCACCATCTAATGATGTCTCCTTTGCAGACATCCTTGAGATCCTTAAACAGATGGGTGGTTGTTCTGCCCAAAACCCAGCTCCTAAGGAGTTAGTATTTCTGGAAGCTTCAGGACTAGCCCATCTACCTCCTGGGTCAATCTGCCTTCTGATGACCTCACTGATTTGTTGTCTAAGCAGACGTGGAAGGAACCTGATATGATTGAGCCAATCCCCAAGAGACCAGACAGGATTTTGGCTCCACCGGTAGGAAGAGAGTACTGGAGTAAGGGAGTACCAGTTGATGCAACAGCCATGGAGGCAGCTACAAAGAAGGAACTTGCGGAACAGTGTTCCACTGTCCATCCCCCAGTAGAGGATCTAGGGCCCTGGAGAGATTTGGGAAGCAAGTACATGCTTCAGTAACATTTGCTCTCCAGTTACTGAACTACTTGGTACACTTCACGAGGTTGCAAAGGGATTTGATTAAAGAACTTTCAAATTCACTTTCAGGGACCACTACAGCAGAGGATCAAACATCTGCAGCCTCACAGGTGGGTACCGTTCAATGTACTGAGAATTTGTCCATAAGGCTCATATTATATGCCACAGAAGGTGCCTTAAGGGATGCGGGTTCAGGCATTTCCATCAGGAGGCAAACCTGGATGCACCTGTGTGATTTTTGCGGAGCCCTTAAAGTTATCTTTCATCAATTCTCCTCTTGATGTTTTCTCCTTATTTGGCTGCACAGTAAAAGATACACTCTCCAGGTGTAAGTAGGATGGAAATCCAGGTGTAAGTAGGATGGAAAGACCCTATCTGCAGTGGGCATATGTTTTGTGACCCCTCAACGGACCTTTTACAGGAACCAATGGGGAGGTCGAAAGATGTGGTTCAAAAAGTCTTAGGTCCTTTCCAGGACACATGTGGAGGTAGTTCACCCAGAGGAAGAGAGGGATCGATAAAGGTAAAAGATGCCTCTGCAGCAGAGGAGGGTCCAAAACTGAGGGTTTAGAGATACCTTTTCTGGCAGGCCCTTTCAGAACTCCTGAATGGAGGCCCAATTGACTTCCTTTGGAGGCAGTCGGGGGGGTCACTTATCCCTGCACCAGGAAGCCTAGCTAAACTTAACAAAAGATACCTGGGTGCAGAGAATCATTTCCGGAGATTATATTATTCACTTTTCCCTTCCACCCACATTACCCAGGAAAATACCTGATGTCCCACCCAATCAGAGGGAAGCAGCAGCACTGGAAATACAAAAGCTGCTAGAAAAAAAGAGTAATTCAAGAGGTCCCTCCAGACCAAACAAAATCTGGAACTTACTCAAGATTTTTTTAGTGCCAAAGAAAATTGGACTGGAGACCGATATTAGATCTTAGTGTGTTGAATAAATCAGTTTGACACATGAAGTTCCAGATGGTCATGGTTCAGTCCATTCTGCCCTTTCTGAGTAAGGATGACTGGCTGTGTTTGATAGACCTTCAGGATGTGTACTATCACATAAAGATGAACAGGTTTTCCAGAATGTACTTACTCTTCCAGCTGGGAGCCAGTCATTATCAGTTTAGAGCACTGAATTTTGGTGTCACCACAGCCCCCAGGGTGTTCACCAAGTGTATAGCAGTAGTAGCAGCTCACTTCAGACTGCAGGGATTCCAGGCATTTCCATACTTAGACAACTGGGTCATTACTGCTCCGAGCATACATCAGCTGGTACAAGTATGAGACTAAGTTTTGCAGACTTGTTTAAATCTTGGAATAGCCATGAATTACAAGTCACAATTACAACCCATTCTGAAGATGGAATTTACAGGAGCAATGGTCAACACAGTGTCCATGGTAGTGCCTCTTCACATGTTGAAAATACAAACAATAAGAAATCAGGTCAAGAAAATAATCTGCAGTACCAAAAGGTCTGCCCTGTTGATTCTACAAGTCCTGAGATCAATGTCACTGACGATAACCTTAGTTCCTTTAGCAAGATATCACATAAGAATTCTGCAATGGATGCTACAAACACAATGGTCAGTGCTATCTCAACCCATGTCAACACAGATAAGAATAGCTCAGGTACACAAACAAAATCTTTCCTCATGAATGAAGTCACAGCAACTGTTGCAAAGTCATTCCTTCATTCTCCCTCAACCCAAGGCCATAGTGATGATGGATGCTTCTCAGATTGGGGGGGGGGGAGTCTGGGGAAGACAGTCCAATACACTTGGTCCCCCAAAGAGGCCAACTTGCATATCAATGTTCTGGACATAAGAGCGTTGCTTTTGGCATTGCAAGCATTTCAAGACTCTCTTCCACTTGGAACAGTTGTGATCCAAACAGACAACATGTCAGTGGCTTGGTACATCAACAAACAAGGGGGAGCCAAATCTTATCCCCTATGTCAAGAAGTCCTAAGGGTGTAGCAATGGGAAATTTTCTCCAATGCATATTTTGGGGAGGTCCAACATGATAACAGAAAAAATTAGCAGGTCCATCTTACTTCCTCACAAGTGGTCTCTCAACAACAAAGTGACAGACACAATTTTCCATCAGTGGGGTCAGCCTTGCTTCAATCTCATTACATCCCCCCTAAACAACAAGTGCAGCAACTTATTTGCCCTAGTCCCCTCCACTGGGGGAGTCAAAGAGGGATGCTCTATTCCATGACTGGCCCCACTGGACTTCTGTACTCTTACCCCAATTCTTTTAAATCACAAATTCCTTCAGAAAGTAGCCCTGTTGAAGAGCAAAGTTAACCTCATTGCACCTTACTGGCCTCAACAAATTTGTTTCCCCTTTCTTTGGCCTCACCTTCTGTACCCACCTTGTATTCTGGATCCAACTGCAGACCTTCCATCTCACCTGATAGGTATGGTTCACCTGCACATCTCAAATCTCAAACTGACTGCATGGTTTCTCCAATTCCTTTAATAGCCAGGCAACCTATGCTGTCTTCGCCTGTCCATTTTATTATCCTCACATGAACCCTTTATGAGGAAACTCTACAGAAGTAAATGGAGAAGATTTGTTTACTGGGCAGAGCAGAATCGGGTAGACCCCTTTTTAGCCCCAGTTCATTCTGTTCTTGAATTTTTAGCGAGCTTGTTTAGTGAGGGTGCTAGTTCATTGACTATCAAAGTTCAACTCTCTGCAGTCTCTAACTTTCATGTGGGGTTTCAGAATTTGTCCCTAGCTTCTTTAAAACTGTGTAAAGCCTTTTTAAAGGGTACCCTACTGCTAAGTCCCACTCATAAGCATCCTATGCCACCATGGAATTTAAATTTGGTACTGCAGGTCTTAACAGTCTCCCTTTTAACCAGCAGCTAAATTAGGGTTGCCATCTTTTCAGATGGCCAAAGTGGGACAATTGTGGTACAAACATCAGATTTTGCAAGCCAAAGCATACCCACAGCCAGTACAAGAGACAGAACTTCACTTTTTTGCCTAAATAAAAGCTTATTCTTGTAGCATTTTAATTGCTTATTCTGTTTCTTATAACATTTAGGAGTTTCAGATACAGAATAACTGTTTTATGCAACTATTACATAAAATATAGGAAATAATCTTGCCCTAATATTTCAGGACAGTTGCCATTCTTACAATTTTTTTGCAGGACACAACTGCCCAAAGAGGGACTGTCCCTCGCAAAGTGGGACAGGTGGTAACCCTAAGCTAAATATGACTTAAAATTTTTGACCTGGAAAACTGTATTTTTAGTCACAGTTATGTCTGCTAAAAGAATTTCAGAACTTCAAGTTTTATCCTCCAAGCCACCATACTTGATTTTCCACAAGGATAGGGTCACCTTACATACCAGTGCCTCTTTCCTACCTAAGATGGTGTCAGAATCCATTAACCAAGTCATTAACCTGCCTATATTTTTCTATGAATAAAGGATAATATTTGTTGCACTTACTGCATGTTGACAGACAATTATGCTTTTACCTGCACAGAACAAAAGACATTAGAAAGACAGACCAACTATTGTTTCCTTTGCACTTAAGAAATTGGGCAAATTGGTTACAAAGGTAACTCTAGCCAGATGGCTGACACATTGCATTTCATTTGTTTACAACAAACTGAATCTCCCCTTACCAAAACCATTAAAAGCTCATTCAACTAGATACGCTACTTCCACTGTATTCCAGTGCATAGCATTCATGGATGATATTTGTGTAGTTGCTACATGGTCAAATCCTCATATTTTTATCAATCATTACTAACTAGATCTGGTTTTGAGAAGAA